>NW_020956046.1:412880-421487 GCF_003031625.1 Empidonax traillii
CTTTGGTCTAGATCTAGTATAGTTCCCTGGACTAAACAGCCCTCATCAGATGGGGTGCATTAGGTTTTGCCAAAGAGAGTATTTGCTGGTTGCTTTACACTCCAAGGTTGCACCAAGGTGTAAGACAAAGCATGGTAAATGGGGATGACCAGTAAAGTCACTTCAGAAGTTCACTTGTGATCTGAAATATTATATGAGGTTAGCCATGCCTTTACCTTGTGCTTTGAACCTCAACTGACTCAGTTTAGACAAAATAAATGCCCACTTTAAGGTTATCTGACTTGCTCTGTAGATCCATTGACAATATTTGCCGGAGCTCCCTCGACTATAAACAAAGATCAGACACCTTGACTGGCAAGCAGATGACTGCATATAAACACTAAAATGTCAAAGCTCATATGTCACTGATGGGAAGCATATTATGTTGCCATAAAGAGGTGACTTCATGTGACAATCAAAGTGAGAAGGGATCCTGCAAACTGGAATGGGTTTTAATCGTTTGTCACACACTAGGATTAGGTCTCTTCTGCCTGTGTTAGCCCTGCCACAAGGTCCATCCACACGGTCCTGGGGAAAGAACACAGAATGTCCTCAATAGAGTCAGAGACTACTGTGAGGTAGGAGGAAATTTTCAGAGCTGGTACAACTCTCATACAGCTCGTGCATTCAAGGTAGGAAACAGTAATATTCCAGCTGCACTATGACAGAAGTGGATAATAGACCATACCCCAAGGCTGGGGATAAATGAACTTAGCTCTTCAGGAACATAATTATGTATCGCTGTCTCACACTAAAATCAGTGCAAGTGAGAATTTTGCAACTGATGTTGCCCAGCATTTTTCAACATTGGAAACGTTCAGGTCCTTGCAATGTTGTCAAGCCTTAAATATTTATTCTGAAATAATCCCTGATTCCTTCCTCAGAACCACACTTCTGACAGAGGCTGCAAAAAAAAAAAAAAAAATGCATCCCTTTCTGAAACATGAAGCAGCCTGAACTATCAAATACAAATTTTGAACTTAAGTCATTAATTTGGAGAGTGTTTCCTAAGCCTTGCTTCTTGTTTTCACAACCTTGCTGCCATTGTAGGAATTTTTTTTTAAGGATGGGTAACCAACAAAATTAGCAAAAACAAGAAACATGCTTCACTTTGGTGAATTTAAATATGATACTTGATATCATCTGATGACATTTATTTGTTTTCAAATGCAGCACATGGTGATGGATATCCTTTTGATGGAAAAGGTGGCACATTAGCCCACGCGTTTGCACCTGGAGAAGGGCTTGGTGGAGATGCTCATTTTGATGAGGATGAAAAATGGTCAGATTTCAGTCAAGGTAAAGCTCATGTGTGTATGAAGGGGAAAGACAAATATAATACATGTTGGAAGAACATAGCCACATGAAATGCTTTTCATAACTCTTTACACTTATGTACTACTTCAGTGCCAATATTTGTGTTCTTTTCAACTACCTTTCCAAGTACTTGTGCTTCATTACCATTTGTAGCTACATAATGCCTGTTCTGTCAGTATTTTAAAGCACTTTTCATGGGCTAAACAAGAACTATGAGTCTCTGTTTTCTACATAAACTATGAAAAAGTAAATTGACCAGCTTGTAGGATTAAGGTTGACTAAAAGCAGAGTTGGAAAGAGAGTCAGAGTCTCTAGATGCATATGGAAAGAATTGGTAATGTTTCTATAAAATAATACAGTTACACAAGAAAGTTCAGCAATAATGGATCAAAACCCTGCAGTTTCATTCCAAGATGAATGAAAGATACAATTTCTCCTGCTATTTCAATTCATGGTATTCTAAAAAGAAATGCCATACGTCTAACATACTTTTCTGTGCTTCTGTGCTGCAGAGGTTAATTTGTTCCTTGTTGCTGCTCATGAGTTTGGCCATTCTTTGGGACTTGCTCATTCAAATGTCCGTGGAGCTCTGATGTACCCTATCTACTCATATGAGAACCCAGCAACTTTCAAACTTCCAGCGGACGACAGGCGAGGAATTCAGAAGTTATACGGTAAATTCATTGTGAGATTTGATTTTCAATATATAGTCTACTAGGGTACAGTTTTCACTACTCTTCCTGACTATAAGGGCTTCATCATACTACTAAAAAGAAAGAAGGGGAACAAACTTGGGAAAAACACACTCCTGCATACTCCATCCACTATGTGTGCTCTGTAATGTGTCCCCATGCAACCAAGGGATGACAGAGCAGTGCAGCAGCCAGGTGCACCGTCTTTCTGCACACCTACATATTGCCAAGTAAAGCCTGTGGACCTTGCTCTGTCAATGAGCTATTTCAGCGAGTGGGGCTACTGGCAGGAAATGAGAGATACTGTGCCACTTAACAAGTTAAGTGAAGGCAGAAACTCCACAGCAGTAGGGAGAACATTACTAGAGTTGACCCCACAAGGCAACCTTTGCTAGCCTTGCTTTTCTTTAGGAATCACCTTCCTCGGGGCTTGCTAGAGGAACACTAGGAATAAAACATCATTGTCTGCATTTTCAATTTCAAGTACGGTCTCTATGTTTTGTGCTTCTTTTCCACAGGGAAAAGGTCATCAAACTCTTGAAGAAAATGCTTAGCAAAGGCCAAAGAATTCACACCTCGTTGTTTTGGTCTTTCAAAACAATTTAAAACCTCTGGGTAATTAAGGTAGTAAACTCCAGGGCTGCACTTTCTCTCCATGAATTTTTATATTGATTTATTTGAACCTTACACAATTTCATCTAACAATAAAAAAAAAGTCTAAAAAAAACCCCAAGCGTGTATACTCTGTTTTTTAATGTTTTCATTTCTCTTTTGGTATTTCACTGGGGGATTAAATAACAGCTGCATGCATGATAGACAGTCAGACAAATATCATTCTGGATAGATTTTTAGTACTTAAAAAGCCTACCTGTATTTACTGATGTAAGAACAAACCCTGTTCCTGGCTTGCTTTCAGTTCCCACGCGTATCCTGGCACCTTACAGCTGCGTCCTCAGAATCACTGTGTGCTTCCCCTATGGCTCAACATAGAGGACATCTCCACAGTGATTCCTTCAGTATGGGCTGGAATATTTTCACAAAGAGAAAAGCTTTTCAGCTTCATGTCCTCCCTGGCTTGTCAGAGGAGCAGGTTTGAGTAGTGGAAGGGGAATCCTATTGTCCTCTGTGATATTCAAACACCTCTTGGGTATTTTGAAATTAAAAGGGAGGAAAAAAACAAAACAAAAACAACAAAAACCCAAATCAAACAAAAGAAAAAAAAAGAAAGAAAAGAAAGAAACAAACAGGAATTCTCTTTCTCTCCTATGAAAGACTAAAACCACATTTCTAGAAAACAAAAATGAGTACAGACAGGCATAAACCTGTGTTCACGGAATATCACAGAAGATGCCAAGTTGGAAGGGACCAACAAGGATCATAGAGTCCACCTCCTATTCCTGCACAGGACTGTTCCCCAGTGTCACACCAAGTGCCCAAGAGTAAACACACACAGCTGCTCACTTACTCCCCCAGCCCCTGCCCCCCTCAGTAGCATGCTACAGGAGAGAAATGAGGAAAAAAAATAAAATCTGTGTGTTGAGATAAAGACAGTTTAATAGCATAGAAAAAGAAGGAGAAATAATAATAATTACAATAACCAAAACAAGGGAGGCACAATGCAACTGCTCATCACCCACAGACTGATGTCAGTGCAGAAGCCCATGCCCAGGCAGAAGCCCATGGCCAGCTTTCCTCCCAGTTGATATGCTGAACATGATGCCATATGGTATAGAATATCCCTTTGGTCAGCTCTCAGGGGTCAGCTGTTCCAGCTGTGTATCCTCCAAGATTCTTGTCCACCCCCATCCTACTCACCAGTGGGGTGGGCTGAGAAGCTGTAAAGTCCTTGACTTAGTGTAAATGTTTGTCAGCAACAAAGAAAACATCAGTGTGTTATCAAAATTATTCTCATCCTAAAGCCAAAACACAGCACATGTATCAGCTACTAGAAAGAAAAAAAATCTATCACAGCTGAAACCAGGACAACAACCCTAAACAGGACCTGAAACACATGCAGGAGACATACTAGTAGGATCATGCTGGTTTGAACACCCCGAGGATATTAAAATTTGTCAAAATTATCGAGGTAGAAGGTGTAATTATTAACAGTTTCCTACAGGTGGCTCCCAACACACGGAGACGCTGAGCACAAACACCTACTCAGTCTCACAACCAGAAACTTTACCCTCTCTCATAAACCAGTGTTACACAGGATAACAAAACAATAATATTAATCCAGTCCTCAGAGGTGATAAACAGCACAGCAGGAAACATGTACAGCTTACACAACACAACTCGGAGAGTACCCACAACAACTCTGAGAGCAAATAAATCAACATTGTGATCACAGACTATTAAACTAATACAATGAATACTTATACCAAATTTGTTGCGACATCCTTTGGTCAGATCTGTTCTTATCTCAAACCTTCATGCCTCAAATTTGGTGCCAAAAAGGACTGACACTGTTTAAAACCCAGCAGGTGATTCATTAAACATGACACAGCTGCTCACTCACTCCACCCTCTTCAGTGGGATGAGGGAGAGAAATGGGAAAAAAGGATAACTTTGTGGGTGGAGATAAAGACAGTTTAATAGGATGGAAAATGAGGGGAAAGTAGCAACAAACAACAACAATAATAATAATAATTCAAATATACAAAATAAGGGATGCACAATGCAATTGCTCACTGCTCACTGACCAATGCCCAGACAGTGCCAAAGCAGAAGTCTCTGGCCAGCTTTCTGCCTTTGTGTTCCCTGATGGTGAGAAGAGGCTTTCTCTACTTCAACACACTTGCCAAATATGCACAAAGGTCTAGTCTATCAAAAACTTGACAGCACTTCCAAGCCTTTATCCAAAAGCCTTTTCCACTTCAAGAACTGCTGCCTCATGATGCAAGGGCTCTGAATCCAAATACAACTGGCAAAAATTTTGCTCAGCCCTAGGTTTGGCCAGGACACACGAGAAGGAAGCCTATTCGTAGGCAAGGTAGGACACAAGAAAGAAGTGGCATCTTTTGCAATTGAAGGGCTGTGTAGAGGAAATTTTAATCTGCCTATACTCAGAAGATTCATGTCCTACTTCCTCAGTCACTGAACATAAACATTTCCTAGAAAAGTAACTAAAAACTAATACACTTCCTAAGACAGGTGCAATTCCCAGTCAAATTTCGGGGTACTGACTGATCTCTGGGGTTTGTTCTTCATGACACCCTGGAGCTGGAAAGGATGTGAAACAAGTGCAAGGAATGAAGGTCAAGGTTCCTCTCTATCACACTGGGAAACTACCTTTTCTTGCTTTCCTTCTGACCTCTTCTAATTACTCCCTTCTCAGATGACACTTTACCTTCAAGGTACTGCATCAGAAAAAGGATCTTCACCACTCATGGACTCCCCAGTGCTTTGTGGTTGCCTTCAAAGTGCCTCCAGCAAAGGCAAGGGCGCAACCCTACAGCCGCCTTTTTCATAAGAGGGGGGAGCAATCAACTGAAGAGGGGAAGAGAGAGAATTAGAGCTCCAGACCTGCTGGTCCAGTCCATCTAGCCTAATAGTATCTGTTACAAGAAGCACCAGATGGTGGGATGGCTGAAATAAGTCACTAACAGACACGCAGAGAGTCAAGGATATCTAAGGATAGGGTATGAAGCATGGTTCCTTCAAGGGCTTTCCCCTCAGAAATGTTTCTCACCTATGGTAAGACACAAGTTTGAAAACCCTCCCATCAGTTACTACATGTTTCTTCCACATGATATGGAAAGGCAAAGTAGCTAATGCTAAGTGGATATTATTCTGAGAGCACAGGTATCCTGAGGTATGAGAAAAGCATGGAGTCCCGGAATAGATGGTGAGACCCAATCTGCATTAAAGACTATGAAGAATAGAACTAGTGAGCTCTATGGCCTGTGCGGATGCTCAATCAGCTTGGGTTGACTTGGGGAGTCCTGGCAAGATGAAATGCTGACAGAAAGTACGCTGTTCTCTTGGCCAAAGTGCCCAGAGGAAACAAAGCATGAAGACACTCCATGCTCTTTATGAAGCTCAAGTCACTTGCTAGTGCTTCTCAAAGAGAAAACAGACCTAGAAGATAAGCTTCATCAGAGGAAAGATTGTGCAGGGAGAACCACCCTTAAGGGCGCATGGAACAATCCATGCACAATGTTGGAGGAGGCACTGTGACAAATGAAGAAGCCATGAG
Source organism: Empidonax traillii (assembly GCF_003031625.1). NCBI lineage: Eukaryota > Metazoa > Chordata > Aves > Passeriformes > Tyrannidae > Empidonax > Empidonax traillii. Next base: position 419,127 of record NW_020956046.1, read on the forward strand.
ACCAAATATTTGAGTGAAAGTAGCAAATCTGTTCTCTAGTATACAGTTAATTTCCATACAGACTGAGTAGAATGGGATAATACACCAGAGCTATATTCCTAGGAATACTGTCCTGACAATGGGATACATCTGGGTGACAGCTTCCCGTGAGCACATGAGATGACTGGCTTGAAGTAGGGCCAGCACAGGTGGCAGTGAGGCACCCTTGTGTCTTGAACGATGCATGCCAGAGAGTCAGCAGTGCCAAGCTAGCACATCCACAGTATGTGAATTAAAGTAAGAGCCAAGATTATTGCCTTCAGAGGTACCCAAAGATACGCTGATGAGCTGCCAGCAGCATCTTCTTGTCGAGCTCCTATTGCTCTTCCATTCCCATCCAGGACCTCTCCTTTGGGGAAAACGGCTGCCGCTGGCACACTTAACCCCGTTCTCTAGGTGTGAGCTATGCAAGTATCTGCCTCCACCTAGTGGAACAGCTCGGCAAACTGCACTGATGTTACACTCTGCTCTAAAGTGCGTCTTACTCGTTCGTCTACAAGCACACAAACGATAGTACTATAGATACCACGCACTTGTAAAGGATAAACTTTATTCCTGTTTTAAAAAAGTCATAGTTACTACCCTAGAGAAGCTATTATGGGGGCTTACCCCATCATTTAGGTATCCTGAGCCTAATCCATCAACACAGACTGATATTTTAAAAGGGTAATGCCAATACCTCCAGCACCTGGTATTAACAACAGAATAAGACCTCAGGAGGCTAAAATCAATTATATCAGCCACAATTCAAGCCTTAACAATGTATATGAAAGCTGGCACACATCAAAAGCTTACTGATAAATCATGGGAAAGACTTGATGAGCTGCAAAAGTACAAGTATGGCCTGGCAGAGTAATGTCCTCTTGACTTTTCCTTCATAGTGTTAATAGAAAATTTAATCCAATTTGAAGAAGCTTTTTCTTATGTTTTTATGAAATTATATCTTCAACAAAACCCTCCTCAAACAGGATGCTCCTAGTGGTATCATTATGAAAATAAAATTCATTCGAGTTCCCCCTGAGATAATTTGGCAAACTACTAGATGATTATCCAGTCCTGATGTAGAAAGATCCAATTTTTATTTAGCAGTGAGTAGAATACTTTATGGTAATAAGGAATATATCAGTTTTTATAAGAAGGCAGAATGTTAAAGGAGGAAATCTCTTCTTTTACTCGTATTCACTATGGTTACAAAGCAGAATGTTCGTATCATATCACTATCAGGTTACATTCCATAGTTCCAACAACTCTGAGTTCATACACATTACAAATCATGATCAAGATGATAGATAAATATTGGTCAGTATTTTCCACTGAGCTATTTGCTCCTAGAGTATGATGTCTCCAGCTCAGAAATACTTTGGATGTGAGATGCTTTTCACATATTCCATGTCTGTAAAGTGAGGAATGGGACCGCCTCTTCTGAAGTCTCTGCTGACTATGCAGGTCTAAGCTGCTTGCTAAGTCAGTTCAATCATTTTTCCATGTTGTCTCACACAACCTTAAGCATTGGAAAGCCCACACAAATTCCACCCCCCCTTACATTGCACATTTTGCCTTAATGTTGGGTTTCAACAAAAAAGTGCTTAGGAATCCAGTATAACTATCTGGATAAGCATAATTTAAAGCACTAATCCTAACCTTAGCATGCTGTCTTCCTGAAATTTTTACTGTCCTGCTATCTCTTACCTTTAGTTTGTGTTGTAAATCTTTCAGTTTTAGCTGTGTTTTCATCATGTTTATATAGTATCTTAAATGATTGGCCCTCAGTTCTGTATAATTGGCCTCCTTGTAATTACAGAAGAGGTAGCAGTATAAAATAACATTCCCCCCCTCCCAAAAATTAACTGCATGCTAGATTTACATAAGTGGTAATCAGATTTTTGCTTATATCTCAGTTACAAATGCTACAGATCTTAAATGTCTTAATTAAAGTTCTCATGGGTAACAACCACTAGCAATCCAGATAACACTCAAGCAGCTGTCCTATGTAGTACCTTGGCACTAGTTTAGCAACCTAAAAAATCACCTAGCAAGAATTTCATGAATAACCTGGAAGTGCCAGATCAGACCAAGCACATAGTTTCAAAAAGGATCTTGTGTCTAGAGTATTTTTGTCAACCTAACCAACATTCCTTCAGGCAGCCCTAGCTTTTGCACTTCACTTGTAAAATGTTGCCTGTATTTTAATGTGAATAAAATACATTCCAGTGAAATCTACTTATTGATTTTGAGAATACCACAGTTTTTTCACACCTTCAATCCCATTTGTCACCCTTGAGATCAAAGTTTTCTTTTTTCAAGTAAACTATGCAAAGAACC
>NW_020956046.1:421717-424377 GCF_003031625.1 Empidonax traillii
AGCCCTAGCTTTTGCACTTCACTTGTAAAATGTTGCCTGTATTTTAATGTGAATAAAATACATTCCAGTGAAATCTACTTATTGATTTTGAGAATACCACAGTTTTTTCACACCTTCAATCCCATTTGTCACCCTTGAGATCAAAGTTTTCTTTTTTCAAGTAAACTATGCAAAGAACCTACATAAAAGTAAATAGAAGTTTTATAAATCAAACCTTAAGTGCTTAAATGCACTTTTTATTTCAAGTAGTAATTTAAAAAGTTGAAGCAGAAACATCATCTGGTAATTTGTACTACCAGAGAGGTACAAACAGTGAAAGTTACATTATTTCCTGTTGCTGCTTTATGTCTAGGCTATGTCTATAAAACACAGAAAAAACACCATTATTACTTCGATTTTCATTTCAGGTATCACATGATACAAAATGTGCATTCCAAAGCTGATGTGTATCATGCACAGCCAGAGATGCTTCAAGGTGTATCTTCTTCAGCATGGACTTATCCTTGGGCCACAATCCCTTCCATAACCATGGTGATAGACACTTTGAGGTATACCTGTTCTGATGAGTACTTAGCCAGGAGTACAGGTGTTTCAGGATGTCCTGCTTTTGAGTGGATTCATCCACAGGTCACAGTCCCTTTGACTCAGGTTCCCACTGGAGTTCCAGCCTGTCCAGTACAACAGCAGTGATTCCCTGGCCATCTGCCAGCCCAGACACATTTCCCTTGCTGTTATCAAAGTGTTCCCAGGCACAGCAGAGGCAGGTGATAAGCATCGCAGCACTACAGTGAGCAGAGAAATCAAAAAGTGGCCAGTAATAAGCACTGGGCTCTAATGTACAGTCAGGCAAGCAAGTCCCACGGCAAGTACAGGAGCCTGCAACTAACAGCTAAACAGCAAGAACAGCTATAAATTCAATCTCGCACATTCCAATGAAATAAGTCATTATCTCAAACCCTTCGAGCCCAACACTGGGTGCCAAAAAGGACTGATGTCGTTTAACCTCAGAGGATTCCAGGTAATTTGTGTCAGCAAATGACTTAAATAAACAACAAAAAAAAATCAGATTAAGAGAAGATGGATGTACAGACAAACACACTGAGAAGCTCAGATATCTGGAAAAGCTTTCTCAAAGTATGAAGAGTTATTGATGCAAAACAATTCCTTGTGATAATAAGTTTTGCCTTTTTGAGTCTTGCAGAACATTTTTTCCATTCAGGATCAAAGTCTGATATTTCACCTTCACTAGTTTATGAGAATGTGCTTTCCAGCTACTTTGTATAATTGTTACAGTATTGGCCCATGTGTACCAATATTGTGGTGCTCACAACAAGCAGTGTATCAAAACCCCAAATGAGTTTGCAGCTCACAAACTGTTGTTTCCCAAGAAGGTGACCCAACCTGCCAAACAAAATAATGGCCTGGCTGAACTAATGCCAGTATAAATATTTCATCTTACTATTAAGGTAGATTTAAGCAGAAACAGAATCAAAATCCTTTGGGATCTAAAATCATTTACAAATGAAGATGTGCATTCTAGCATATTGCAGCAATGACCTAGTTTACATGCATTTTCATAGCAACATCAAACATATCATTAGTCTTTGCTTAAAAGACATCAATCATAATTACTATCTGGAAACAGTATCAGTTAAAGTGAACGAAAACATATTAAGACTATCAATAATAAAAGAATGGAACTACATAACAGACATAATTTACAGATTTTTCAGCTGCTAAATCACAAAAAAATATTTGTAAGATTTACTTTCTAGCAACACTCATTAAAGGAAAATTTGAACTTTGCTGTTAGCTAGCAGTGTTGATCTAACTCTGATGTTTATAAAAATTACATGATTTGTAAAGCAATGTGTCATCTGTCATGTTTGGAATAAGACATTGTGGAGTGGAGGTTAAAAACTAATTTACAAGTTGGATCTGAAGAGAGCAGACATCAAGCTAAGTGCAGGCTGGGAATGACTGTTCTGATTATTACATAAATTAATATTCTTTAAACACCTTAAGAGAGGAAGACAGCTGATCAAGTATGACAAGTAGGAGAGATGACAGCCTATAGAAGTGAACTTCTGTGGGACAACCATGGGTTAATACTTGATGAGATGTACGGAAAACTACAGTGGTCATCAAATTCTTACTGAGTAAATACTGAGCCCATAGTTTTGAATCCTGAGTGGGATTGGTACTTCGGGATCCCAGGTTTGCCTTTGTAGGTCTTTCCTGAGGATCAGGTTCCACATGTGAATAAAAAGATTTTTTTTTCTTCTTCCAGTTGGATGTTTCTGTTTCTTTTTTGATTGTCTTTGTGAGTTAACCTTGTGCTGGACCTGTTTGGTTTCACCTGCACTATCTCCACAAAGTCATTTTAACATCTCATGGATAAAATGGATCTGAGATGCTCATGTTTAGGATCCATGGATTTTGACAATTCTGTTGTGAAACTTCTATTTGCAATACTTGTATGAATGTCCTAGCAGTTACACACTTACCTCAACAACAATAGAACAACTTTTACAGATCAAGGACATTCCTCTAAGAGGTCAGATTGTACCTTTGAAAGAACTGCCTTCAGGCAGTTCCTGTCAGGCCTCTGAGTGCTCTAGTAAGCCTTAACTAGTAATAACAAGCCCTGACCAACCTCA
>NW_020956046.1:424827-483154 GCF_003031625.1 Empidonax traillii
GAATGTCCTAGCAGTTACACACTTACCTCAACAACAATAGAACAACTTTTACAGATCAAGGACATTCCTCTAAGAGGTCAGATTGTACCTTTGAAAGAACTGCCTTCAGGCAGTTCCTGTCAGGCCTCTGAGTGCTCTAGTAAGCCTTAACTAGTAATAACAAGCCCTGACCAACCTCACCTGTGACCTCCATCCACACGTCTATATTCATTCATCCAGTAGCTCTACTTAAGCTCTTGCCTGAGGCTCTGGTCCCTGCCTGAGCTGTAACTTAGCTGTGCCTGCCCAGCAGACTGGTTTTGCTGGAGAGACCACAAACTGACAAAGATGACAAACATATCATGTTCCTTGGATTTACATTATACCTAAGACACAGGATTGTTTCTAGGCCATCTCCTACTGTTCCTTCCCAGCTGGGCTCCTTGGATCAGGCTCACCACCTTGACTGAGGTGATGACTGACCTCGTCACTATCACCACCCCATCCTGCTGAAGTCCCATGGTGACCTCCTGTGGTTAACCTCAGGATCCATTCTTGCTGCTCCCTGACGCTGAGTATCACACAAAATTAGGGGGGGGGGAGAAAATGCCACAAAATTCTCACAGTCATATTTTTTTGTGGGAATCTATATAGGAAATCATTAATTATACCATATACCAAAAGTGGATGATAACTTCCACTAAATTTTCCCAGAATGTTTCCTTCTCAGCTAGGAACAACTTCCAGCCACCTCGATACATTGCCAGAAATTCACTGCTCACAGAACAACAAACAACAGATGAAACAAGACCACACCAAAGCAATCAACAACTTCCATCACCTCTGTCTTCACACAGTAATGAGGCTATCAATTGTTGCAAAATGTCTCAGTGCCTGCTAACTCATCATTTCTATGGGAGTTACTTAGCTATCTCCCACAACCCAATGACTCCTTTTTGTTCCAGGTAACTTAACTACTCTTTTCCTACAAGTTGAGCAACGTTAATTAGGCTGTTCCAAAATAAATCATTTCCAGTCTGGTTTAAACCTGATGTTCACTGGAGTTGTGCAAGAGCTGAAACACTTAGCCATCTTAAAGATATATCTTATATAGAGAAATATATCCTCTGAATATATGTTAGTTTAGTAAAATATGTTTCTTTTTTTCTTACTACAAGCTTCACCTCTGTAACCAGAGGCCCTAGGATTACTAGTATTTCTAAGCTTTACTGGAATGAGGCTACCTGAAAATAGTATTCCTAGATAAATCATTATTCCAAAAGAAAATATTTGGAAGATCATCTCAGAAAATTCACAGTAAAAGGATGCATGTTGATCCTCAGGTACATTAGTCATGAGAACTGCACAGGAAGCTATGCAGAACAAAGGTATAAGAAAATGCTGGAAGTACAACACATGCACCCATTTTCACTGAATGCAAAACTGTGGGGCCTAATTAGGTTAGAATTGAAAGAAAAAATATTTATTCAGCATTTTAGTTCAGCACTCGCTGAGACTTACAGAGTAAAAGCATGTCTGTCAGTAGGGAAGGGAACTAGGTTTCACACAGTTTCTCAATACAGTCTCACTCCCTGCCTATGTGCTCTCGGGCCAGTCACTTTCCTTCTCTGGTTCAAATGTGTCACTTCCCACGGGAACATTATTGTGCTACAGCAAACATAAATGCAGTAAAAGGTGTGAAATATTCCACTACAATTTTACTGCTGATTCTTAATTACCCACATTAAAAATAGTTTAATTTACTAGAAACCAACTTGTATCAGTATGTAGTTTTCTTCCCTTTGATAAATATTTTTCAAGTTGTTTTCACTCTTAAGAACACATCAACAAACTCCCCTTGGAAAATAAATTCCCAGCATCAACTCTATGTTAGAAGTAATCGTGAAAGTTTTGAAAGAATTGAACTTGGTTGCTCTCTTTCACTTTTCCCTATTACCTTTGTAGTCTGTTTCACAGTTTTCTATGTACATCGGGAAATTCCTGGATGCCTCTACGGCATTTGCTCTGGTGACTGAAACAACCAGAGGCTGTGTGACAGGCAGCACGACGCACACGGGCTGTAAGCAGTGACACCTTGGAAAGGTGTGCGCAGTGAGCTGCGAGTATTGACGCCCTGCTGTCGATCAGGTGGATGTTATTAAAAAAGGAGGATAAATCAGCGCTGTTGGGGCTCCAATGGGAACGCTATATGGTGTTTGGAAAGCGGAGCGCCTTCCCTCGACAGCCGCGAGCGCTGTTCGCAGGCAGCGCTCCTGGAGCTCGACCCTGTTTCCAGGGGTGCTCGCAGACCTACCGAGAGCCACTCGGGTGTCACCTCCCTGGGCACCCTGTGAAGTGCGGACATCTCGCCGCTCTTACTAGGTTCCTGTTACGGGCACACAACGCTTTGCCGCCCAGACTGCAGGAAAATGGGGAGCAGAGGGGAAGAGACAGAGGGATCCCGGCTAGCGGGAAAAAGGGAACTCCACGCTGCGCCCACCTCGCTGATCCTTTCCCCGTCCCGCTCGGGGGAGCGGGGTCCCGGCTCGGCCCCCGCCCCGTACCGGCCCCGCCCCTGCCCGGCCCATCGCGCCGCCGCGGGCAGACGCGCCCGGCGAGCTCCGGCTGTCCCTCCGCGGCCATGCGGCTCCTCGGCGGCGCCTCCTGCGCGCTGAGGGCGACCCTGGCGCTGCTGGTGCTGCTCCTGCTCGCCCCCGGCTCCCGTGAGTAGCGGCCGCGGGGGGACGGGACGGGCGCGGCGGCGGACGACCCTCGCAGCCGCCCTGCCCTGGGGCTGCCGCGGCACCTCGGCCGGGCCGGGCCTGGTGCCGTCGCTGGCGGCCGGGAGCGGGCCGGGGGCTGCCCACCGAGAGCCACCTGGCCCGGGTGCCCCGCGGCGAAGCGGGCCGGGCCGGAGGTCCCTGGCGCTCTGCTCCTGAGCGGGAGCCGGGGTCGCACCGCGCGTACAGCCGGCTTCTCTGGAAACTAGGACTGGGACGGGGACGGGGCGGGAAGGGTTAATTTTCGGGATGTTTGTTAAGGAGAAGCAAGAATTACAAAAGAACCGCCCGAGGAGCAGTTCGGGTCTGGGCTGCGCACGCCGGCAGGGATGCGCGGGCACGCCCGGGCCGGCTCGCCCGTGGCTCCGGGAGCAGGAGGCACGGCGGGAGATGCGCCCGCACCCCGCCCGTGTCCCGGGGCCCGGCAGGTGAATGGCGAGAGGGGCACGGGGGAGCTCGGGGCGCCGCGCTGCCCCAGGCGGGGCCCGGCTGGAAGGGGACGCTCCTAGCCCCTTCTGGGTGCTGCTCTCCGGGGCGGTACTTACGGCGAGGGGCTTTTAACGGGGGCTTTGGGGTCATCGTGGCGGTGCGGGTGGGACAGACGCTGTGCTTTGTCGTGTTTATGTCAGGCGCTGGCAGCAGCCGTGCCTCTTTGTGATGGCCAGTTCTAGCAAATGCACGGCCTGTGTTTGCTCGTGCTCGGCTCAGAACACCAGAGTCAGGGGATAATCGTTGACATGCACTGAAATAAAGCGAGAGAGGTCTGAGCGGCCGTGGTTGCCTTTTCAGAAGATTGAAATTACATAAACGGTGCCCCACAATTTTCCAAAGTAAAGAAGCCAAAAGATACACGTATGTACCAGAATTAACCTGTTAAAGAATCTGTCAGTCCAGCAGTGCTAATATGCTGTTGCTTAATCTGGTAAAGTTGTAGTAAAGCTGATACCAAAAAAAAAAAAAAAAAAAAAAAAAAAAAAAAAAAAAAAAAAAAAAAAAAAAAAAAAAAAAAAAAAAAAAAAAAAAAAAAAAAAAAAAAAAAAAAAAAAAAAAGGTAAAATGAGGAATGTAAACACCTTTATAATTGCCCTTCCAAAAAAAGGCAAGTCTTTTTTAGAAGAAGTTTACAGGTAACCTATTTATCGCTTTGCTAAGATCTTCTGACCCCCATTTAACAATAGTAGACTGTCATTTCATTTGATACAAGATTGCATTGATCTGTTTTTTATCATGCTGCTTCCTGAGTGCATGTGCTAGTTTAACTCAGTGTATGGTCAGTGCTGTCTCCTGGGGCAGTGATGATCTCATCTGACTTTTGACAGTCTAATGTAGTCCTTCCTCTATATATTGTTGTCTAGAGCCCAGTTACGATATGTTGAGAGAAGTTGTGCCCTTTTAAGGCTCAGTTTAATGCAGCTGTTGAAATATCTTTTTTTTTTTTCTTGTCCACTTAGAAACTTCCAGAAAGTACTGCTGAGATTTGTGATGGTTTCAGCAAAAGTTTGTGATTATCTAATCAATGCTACAGGAGAAAGTGTGAAACCCATCAAATCCTGTGATTTGCAAAAAGTGAAAGTGGCAGTACATTTGTCCTCTTCAATTAAGATTTTTGGGCAGACTGGTTGTTTCAATATAATGCTGGTTTTTTACTCTGTTGAACAGTTTACTTTTAGGTGTCAAGTCAGTGGAAGAAACATCACTAAAATGTTGTTATGGTTTAGGAAAAAATACTTCCCACTATTATGTAAAATCCAGCTGGCTTCCTGGTATCTGAGTAAAGAGAATCTGTGCTCCCTATCAGGAAGTGGCCCCCACCCCCTTCCTGCTCTGTTCAGAAAAGATAGCTAGCAACATCTTCCAAGAGCTTACCTGTATACAAAATTCATCGCAGTACAAAAAATTATCATCATCAGCAGCCTCCAGACCTGAAAACAGGAATGGTATTTTGACAACAAAAGATGGTGTAGTTTTTCGGTCTCAAATTGACTGAGATTGAGAATTAATTACACAGGTCTGTGTTGTTTCCATCTATGGAATGGTGTTTATGCTTTCCTTTGCAAGACTATGAGGTAGTTTCACAATGTTAAGGCATGAGGACCTGTCAAAAAAGTTGCTGTGATAATCATGCCTACCCTCTCTCTCAGAAGAGACCTTCTTGGTAGGTCAAGTACATAATTTCAGAAATAGGTACCAGAAGACCTTGTTGAATCAAAGGGAAAATAAAGTTTCCAGAAAGCAGGGATTTGAATGTGTGGTTTGTCAGGATTGCCTGACAGCTGTTACAATGGATTTGAGGTCAGGGGGTTGCTTTGAGTTGAATGAGTATTGCCACTCATTAGTGTAGGGTTCTTCTACCAGGGTTCTTCTACGGACAACAGTAATCTAGTATGTATCTGAGCTGGAGATTACAGATCCCAAACATGAATGTTATCCACTGTGTTGATTTTGGCAAGCAAAATCAAATCCACTTAACATCTTGTCCTGTTCATTTCCAACAAGTATTGAAGCTATCCCTGTCAGTGACCCTGCATCTATCTATGTGTATGACGCAAACACAAATCTTCAGCTCCTGTCTCTGCCACTTTGGAAAACTGAATTCCAGCTATAAAGCTGGAAGAACTGGACTGATCTTGCCCTTTTGAAAGTTTGCTTATCCAAATTGTCTCTAACTCATGACTTTTTACACACTAGAACAACAAAACCACAAGAGGCCCTGAAAGCTCTTGGCCTGCCAAACTGTGACATAGACTTCCACAGGAAGCATGCTTGCCTTCAGATACACCCCAACCAACCACACACAGTTATGGTTTTATCTGCATCTGTGCCCGACCTCAAACAGGGGAAAACAGAGTTGTCTGACAAAAATTATGTTGATCTCCCTTCCCTAAATGTGGTGCTTTGAAACAGTTTTAAATTGGGTATATCCTTGTTTTGGTTCCGTTTCATCATGGAAAATAAACACAGAGGTCCTTTTCCCCTCTCTTCTGGATCACGGTGGGAACAAGCATCACTGCAAAGTTTTGTAGGCCCAGTACTGTAACTACTGCTGTGTCCCAAAGAGCTTTGCTTCTTCTCGTGCACAGGATGCTGCAGCTGGCTGCCAGCTTTCTCCCCTCTTCCTTCCTGTACTCGCTCATGCATGTGTACACCTGGGTCAGTGCAGATTTCTCACTTCTGCTTCCTGGAGAGGGCCAGAACCCCTCACTGTTTTGCTTTGGGACACTTGCACTGTGCAGCCTGTGGTCTTGAATGACAGTCTTCACTTGTCAGAACCATCACTGAATAAAAACTATGGTGTTTTTCCCTTTGCTTAAGAGCCAGGAGTCCTTCCCGTCTCCCTGTTTGAAGTCTCCTGCTTGTCACTGCAGTGATATGTACAGCTTCAAATCCAAAGCCACAGTCTGACAATAGAAACTAGTTTGGGAATAGCATAATTTTAAGATTTTCTTTTTCTCACCTGTCCCATTTACTGCAATGTGTTCCAATGTGGCATATGCTTATGCAGTACCCCATTTAAGCTGTATTTGTATTCTAGAGCCAATACTTGTGATTCAAATTAAGAGAATCACCTATGTTTGGGGTTTGTTTGAGAAAGAAAAGTTGAATCTTTTAAGCTTGATAAGGTCCTTGATGTCTTTCAAGGTGTACAGTCCAAGCTGATTGAAACTAGGATTAATACAGTCCACTCTTCCCTTCCTCCTCTGCTTCCTGCCCCTCTCTTTCATCTAATCATACAGGAAGTCCATTCTGCTGGTTGATGCAGCAAAATACATTGTGTGCTGTTGGAAAGGGGGTAATGTCAGTATTGTGTTGGCTTAGCTTCCTCAATCAGATCACTGTTTAATGGGGAGCATTTGCTCTGATGTTGACCACATCCTGCAGGATTGGGTCCTTTCTGGAAAAGCTTAGTTTAGCTGTCCCATCCTTCTTTGTTTGTTTGTATGTTTTCCCTAAGCTCCCTAATTAAACAGTCTAAAATATCTCGCAGTGCTGCCCTCCATCTCAATACTGCAGGGTTTTGCCATTTGTATTTGCAAACTTTACCATTTTGAGATCTTCACTAAGGTTTTGTAACCACTAAGGAAATGCCCTATTTTTGTCATACTTAGTTCAGGTTATTTGCTTGTCTTTACCACAGTATTAAGTGATCAAAACTAAACTATGCTCAGTAAAGGCAGAATCCACAACCAATCCTTGTGTATGCATGTGGATGCCAGACTGTTTATTCTGTGTGGTTTATCTATAAATTTTACCCCCTGTTTGTCTGAGAATAAAGTAGTCAGGCCTCAGTTAGTCTCTAGGGTATGATGATAGTTCTTTGGAAGTGTGATCCTTCTCAGTCCTATTTCCCACCTGCCAAATGCCCAGTGGATACATTAATATGCCTTTAGTCTCAAACTAAGCAATGCAACTTCTTAGTGGAGCTATTTGTCTTATCCTGTTGTCCATGTAGGGCCAGAGCAAGCCCCTATCTGCCTGTACAGGCCTTTCAGACTTCACAGGGGAAGATTTAAGTGAGAGGTTCTTTTTCTTCTGCTCTAGGGGGTGCAGGTCAGATATTATTACTGAAGGAAGGTCCCTGATTTTCTGCCTCTTCTCTTGGTCTCATTCTGTCTCAAGGAAGAGAAGAACCTGGGATGGGAATGGTGGGGAGTACAAAATAGAGGATGGGAGGAGTTCCAGTTCATTTGATGTTTATGTAGTATACAAATTGCCACTTTTAATGCACTAAGAGCAATCTGTTATGCTTTTATATTATCATTATACCTAATTCCTGTTCATGATAATTTAGTCATTTATATGCCCCAAAGACAAGTGACAGATGATGTACATTTTTTTTCCTTAGTAATAACTCACTTAAAACTGTCTTTTTTTTCTTGGGGTTTTTTATGTAGGAAATGAAGACACGAACAGCACTGCATCTTTTACTACGATTTCAGACCAGAAGTTGCCAGGTAATGCTCTTGACATTTCTGTTGCTATTCCTCAGTAACATTGAGAAATGCAATATGTATTACCGTGTACCTTAAACTATCCTGTCATAGTTTGTCCTTTATTTTATTCAATTGTGAACAGCCGTAGGGCAGGGGGAAGGTACTCTGATTGTCACATCTATTCTGGGACCACTAAAGATATTTAAGAGGAACAGTAGAACACAACTCAGTTCTCATATACTAAGTTACCCCAGAGCAACAGAGAGAGGAGAAATAAAATGGGAAAAATTTGTGTATGGAACTAGAAACACGTGGCAACACCCATTTACAGTTAAAAGGAGAACCAAGAAATCTGCTATGCTAGAATTCAGAAAAAGAGAAGGCACTTTTTCATTTGAGTAATTTCTACCCTGTAGTACTTAGCTCATTTCATTTGCTGTTGGCCAAAAATGGGGTGCATAGCCAGTACTCTGCTCACTGACTCACTCTAGCTGGTGTTAATTGCACTGCTGACTCACACCCAAATTCCAGGCAGTATGGGTAGCTTCTTTTCACCTGTGTGAACATGCAGTTCACATCCAGAGTTGTCCCAGGGTTGCAGAAGGAAGCACTCAGAACCTGGAGGAAACACAAAGATGTGTTCTGGTTGCAGAACTGGGCCAGTGTGGAAAAGGTTTAACCCCAGGCATCTCCATGGCTTACGCTGGTATAAAATCAATATATCCAAGAAAGAATGTGTCTGTAATTGTTCAATCCTAGACTGTTGCTCAAAGGCAATTAAATTTGCAACTTAATATCCCAGGTATGTCAGTATAAGTGTTGCATGAGCAGAGGGGGCTAGCTGGCTATGATTATACTAAAGAAAAGGCAAAGTAATTCCCTCCCACACTCCCATCTTTTGGTACATGGTGTGAAGGTGTAAATTTGGTTCATTTGTTCCTAAACCTGAGCTTGCTCATGTCGTGTATGCAGTTGCAAAAAACGTTGACAAAACTGTTTTAGACTAGACTTTTCCAGTGGTAAGAACAGCAGATCCATTCAAGGGAAATAGGAATAGGTCTCCTTGATTGCAGTAGCTGTGTTGCTCTCTTCTTAATCTGTGGGGTTATGTACTTTGCTTTTCAGCTTGACTGAAAAGCAACAGTGCTGCTGCACCCATAGCACTGTGGGAGGGTGCTGAAAAAGATCAGTTACTTCAGAGAAAAGATTAATCACAGAATGGGCATACACAGCAATACAGAATGAAGGGAGAAAAGGATGGGCAGGGACAGCCCAGTAGAGCTTTGCCAGGAGGAAGACTGTTTAACTGTAAGAAATACAGAGGAGGGATGCAGCAGTGAGGATGGAAGTGAGAATGGGAGGGTGCCTGAGAAACCTAGAAGTAACATGAGGAGGAAGGAAGAGCAAGAAAAGCAGAGGTAAAAAAAAGGAGAGGACAAAACCACTATGACTGAAACATGGTTTGTATTTTATGTCTTTGAAAACAAGTACCTTCTTACGACTGTTTTTTGTAGAGAGAGCATAAGTCTACAAAAAGATGTTTCACAGAGTATTGGTTTGTCCCTACTTGACTACAGTATGTTCCCAGCATCAGCCCAGTTTGCAACAGAGATGCAGCAAAATGGAAGAAAAGATTGAGGGACAGGAAATGGAACTGAAGTAGAGGAATAAAAACTGCAAAAAAACCTCACGGTGCTTAAGTAGGTCAAGAAAGTCTGTGACAGTATGGCTATTTACAGCACATGGAATAGAACATGACATAGAAGTGGAAGAGAGCAAACAGAGGAGATACAAAGAATTCAGATGCAGACCATTTGGGCACTGTTGTGCATACAGTGTAACTGTGTTCTTGCTGCTCTGAGATCTGGAAGCATTTTGCAGAGGGATAAAAACCGTCTGCTTCGGGATGGAGTAATCTCTATTCCCTGTTGTAGTCTGCAGACACAGATACCCTGAGGAGAGTGTTGTGTTGTGGGTACTATAATTACAATGTGTTAAAATTGAAATGAATAATATCGATTTTCTTGTTTTCTTTTTCCTAGAAGACAATAGCAGTTCATCCAATTTCACTGCTTTGTCATCCACACAATCTGCAGCAACATCTGCAGGAGGTATGTATCTGTTCGTCTGTCCCTTACTATGAACGTAGAAGTTAGCTACAAACCTAGCCCAGATCATACCAAATTCTGAAGAACAGGACATCAAAAGTGGGTATTTGAGAGAGAGGCATTATTATTTTAGGTCTGGGAAGCAACATGTAAAACAACTCTGAAAAGAACCTATACTGTTTTTTCAAGTTTAGGTAGCATTCTTCATCAGTAATTAATTACATTTGCAATGCCATTGTAACACAGGATTCAAAATAAAAATTCAAGGAAGAATTTGCAAGAAGTTGATCTTTTAAATGTTCATTCTTTTTCTCTTAGCAAACTTCTTCCGTTTTCATGAAGTAAAGGTGAATAGGATGTTGTGCAAATGGTGCATGTCTGTTTAATATTATTTCACAGTAAACAGATTTAGGGTATAACAAAATCCTGAGAGCTAGAGTTTCAAGAGTAAGCCTCTATTTCCTTTTACATAAGACTCACCATGATAATCATAAGGATCATCAAGGTTGGAAGAGACCTTCAGGATGGTCTAGGTGAACCATCAACGCAGTGCCACCATAATCACCCCTAAACCATATCCCCAACTGCCACATCCAGACGCCTAGTGAACATTTCCAGAGACGGTGACTCCACCACCTCTGTGGGCAATATATTCCAATGCCAAACCACTCTTGCAGTAAAAATCTTTTTTTAAATACCTAATCGGAACCTCTCCTGGCACAACTTAAGACCACTTCCTCTCATCCTTTCATTTGAGACGTGATGGAAGAGACTGACCCCCACCTCACTGCAGTCTCATGGGACTTAATACGGTAGAAAATAGTTCCTTTAGAGCTCATAGCACAAAACAGCACCGTTTAAGCAGGACACAAGTGACAGATGTGAAACAATCTGTCATGGGTACTTTTGCATTGTTCTAGCACTACCTTATTTCTTTCACTACCTGGCAAAAGAACTTTAGGTAAGAATTATTTCCCAAGGCAGCAATATTGCCTTTGTGGTGCTCCAACATAACTAACATGTTAACACATCTTTGTAGAACAAACAGACAGTTCATCCACTTGCATTTGCAGTGTTCCAACTGTTGGCTACATCGGTGTGAGATTATTTAAAAAGGAAATTAAAAAATTCATCTTGTGGAAGAACTTGCACAGGCAAATTCCACTACATTAGTAAGGATTGGATAAGAGTTAATGTGGTGTAGTTGTTCAGGCTGTGATGAACAGATAAAAGGTTGCATCTGAGAGAAACTTGTTCTAGAAACGGGATCCCCTTTGTGCTAAGAACCATGTGAAAGCAGAGCAGAAATACTGTGTCTACCACAAGGTACTTTGTGTACTTGTGGAGTTTTATGCTGATCATAAAGTCCCAGTTATGTCATTACATTTTTAGTACAACGCTTACTTTCTGTCCCTATAATCTCCAGATAAGCTCTGAGCTACCACACTCAGAAGTTGCTTGTGTTTTCATTTACGTATAAAATACTCACTAGGAGGGGAAAAAAAACCCAAACCTTTGCAAGGACCTTTCTTGAGATAGCCAGCAAGTGGTGCAGTGTCTCATTCCATTGTCTGCAGTGTCCCAGTTTAGGCATGTCTAACTTGGAAAGTTGTGAGAATTTTGTAATCCGCTTGTTGCTTTACAGCCTTCCCCTAAATGTGCAAAGCCATCGTTCACCACAGTGTTTCACCCACCTTCTGCTCCATTCCTCCTGCTCTCTGCTCTGGCCCCTGCAGGTTTCTTGTAGAGGTCTGAGCTTTACTAGACCTGGATAATAACAGTAAAAAGAGGCCTGAGCCCTTTACTGTTAGGCACAGTATAAGCCTAAGAGATAGCTTAGCTGTGCCTTGCTTTACAAGGTTTATGATTCCCATCCTTCTCTATCTTTTTTATTTTGTTGTCAGAAACTTTATAGATTTTAATACAATGTTCATCCTTTTGATTATCTGTCTCAATCTCTTTCTGCTTAAAATCTCTGCCATTATTTTTTTGGGGGGGCAGGGGTGGGGAGGGAACTCTTGATGGCGGAAACAAAAGTTCAATCATTTTCCATGCAAAGGAGGATTTATTTTAGAAAGAGCATAATAATTTTGTATGTTAGAAAAGTGCTTATGAAATCTGAGTTTTGTGTTCATTCTTCAGCTAGAACACTAAGGGAGTAGTAGTGCATGCTGCTAAAAATTCTTACCTACAAGCTATATATATATATTTTTTTGATTGATGGATATAGCATAGCTATTTAATGTTTAAACACAGGTAACATACTAAGTAAAATACTTGTCTCTTTTAAAAACAAAGCATCATAAACCTGAACTATATTACTGGCATGCATCTTTTTAAACAAAAAAAAAAGTTAGACAGTCAGGGTTTGTTTAGTGTGATGTTCAATGAAGCCCAGCTGGTCTTTTGGGGGAAAAGTAATTAGGGAAAAAAAAAGATAAAAGGGCAGATGTTGCTATATTCTTTCATCTTAACTCTGTTTGTAAAATAGTGTGGGTAGGATTTTTCAAAGACAGAGAAGAACTGATTGGTGCCTGATTTATGTCAGCTTTCCAAATTCTCCAGCTGCCTTAGATAGACTCCCACTAATGTTTTGAAATGACTGATGCTAAATACATCAGGAAAGATAGGTCTGGAGATTAAACAGACTTTACTGTTAATGTTATATTACCAAGGGCTGTAATCTTGATAAAATAAGAAAAAAAGGATTGCTAGTAGGAAAGAAAGGTGGGGAGAAGTAATGTGCAAACGTGCCAAAATTCCTCATAGATCTTTGGATATTTTTTGTCATGACACAGGTTTTCTGTAGGGTAATTTGATACCCATGAAATAAGTACCATCTTTGTGTAACATTGTTTCATAATGTTACGCATGGAACAATTAGCCATTATATTGTTCAGAAACAGAAGCTGCTTTGACACTCAGAAATCATGGCTGAAAAAAAACCCCACAGAAAACTGACTGCTTGACACTTGCATTCAGATTTGTCTTTCTTTTGGTATTGCTTATATTAGGAATGCTTTTACCAGGTGTGGTTTCATGTTATGTAATGTAGGTGGTTTCCATATAGACATTTCATTGCTTATTTCCTACAATGAGGAACGATTTGATATTTATAGATCATTCTGCCTTTGGGGAGTTTACCTGTCACTGTTAAAATGTGCCCTGAATTTTATCTGATGTATTTTACACATGCTTCGTAGAGGAACTGAATTTCCTAATTGTAACAAGGTAAGTACATTAATGTAGTACTCCAGCTCTTCCAGCTCAATGAATCCTCAGTTCAAAGTGTATCTTTGGGTCATGGCACAATGCAGTTACAACATTAAAGAACAAGAAAAGAAATAACATTTACTTTTGAGCCTGTATTAGGCTGTTTCAGTAGTTTTAATGCAAAATGTCTCAGAAGTGTTGTGTAGGCCAGTTCCTTTCTGAATGCTTACACTGTTGTACTGCTGTTTTTCTTAAAAATTTTTAATGTTCATATCAGTACTGGAAGCTGTGATATTTAAATTTTAGGAACGACAGTTCTGTATGTAGTTGCTCATGTTTTACACCACACAAGAATATTGTTCTATAGAAGCATTTTAGATGCTGTATATTAAAAAAAAAAAAAAAAAAGGCAGAAATTTAATATCAAGTTTACTCTGCAATTGAGATGAAACTATCTATTTTTTCAGTTATTTTAGTTTTACACAATTGTAAGGAAACCTGGGTGTAATTAAACATTTGAATGTCCATAATAAAAAGCTTTTGTGGTGTTTAAAATGAACTCAGCATGTGTGAGGTTATAGAAATAATGCATAAGCAGACAGCTACAAAGAGAGCTTTTTCTCCCTAGAATTCTTTCATATGTTAAACCTATTTCCTCATACTGTCTGCTTAGAGAAATGTTAGTTGCATAACAGGCTAGTGTTTCTTGTTACTTCCTTCTTAGAAGAATAACTAATTGCTTTAAAATCATTCCCTCTGGCTACCTTCCACTAAGGTTCTAAGGATTTTGCTATAAATATCAGTCCCTGTTATTTGTGAATTTTGCATTGTGGTATTTTTATTCTGAACAGTTCATTAATGCTTTCTGAGGGGGGAAGGGGAAGCAAAGTTAAAGACATTAAGTGTCAATTAAACTTGCGAAACAGATTTCCAATCTTTGTTTTAACCTTGACAAGACAGATCACTACTAAATAGATCATATAAGCCAGCAAATTTACTTTAGTTGAACTTTTATCCTGTGTAGAAAATGTGAATCTTAAGTTTCACATAAATACAGAATTCTCCATGCTAATTTTTAATAGATATGGAGCCTTAGTAATGCTAGTGTTTCATTCAAAAGCAAATTAAAGATGAAATAATTACTAAAATTAGAGGGGGGGAATTTTAATGCAAAATCTGTTCTTATTAGAAAAGCTTTGTTGTCTGAAAAAATGGGTGTTCAAATTGAAAGTTAGTCTTGATCCAGAAGTTTGTTGCATTTTAAAATACTGTAAATTAGGCACAATTGTATGGAATTGTATAGTGTTATTAAAAAAAAAAAAAAAAAAAAAAGACCCTTCAACAAGTTATCCAGGTTTTCTTTACAGCCTTCCCTTTAGATCATTCATGACCTTGAGGCCAGAAATCAGAAGTTAGGTCTTTCCAAAGGAAAGTCTGTATGCAAGCCTGGATACCCATGCAGTGGCATTTTCATTGTTACTCTGCTGTTCTATTTGGCCATGAGAAATGCTGTCTTACTCCATGAGTATGCAGTTGATTATTTTTATGTATTTTTCTATGTCGTATCACAAATAAAAATTTCCCAGGTGTGTCCACCAGTACTACCCATCTGACCAGTACCACTCAGCCCACCATCACCAATATATCTGTCATCCTGACAACTCAGCCCACCAAAACCAGCCAGACAATAAGGTCCACCACAGCTTCATCAGTCACATCATCACAACTCAATATTACAGTGGTGACCACTTCCAAGATTTCTTCCACTTCTGTAACAGGTGAGTTCATAGTTCACGAAGCTCATAAAGGTTTGTATACACATTCATATGGGTTGTAGAATGGTTAGTCTTACAGTAGCATAACAAAAAGAAGAAAGAAAGCATTTGCATGCTGGAAAAACAAGACTAAAGTGGAGTTTCATTGCTAAGTTGGCTACAATAATTTTGCTCTGAGCACTCTGCTTACTGAAATAAAGATTCATTTAACCTGAGAGACCTGGCATGTTTAGGGAAAAAAAACAGGCAAGTGGTCCAAACAAGCAGCCACCAGCACAGAGAGTAGCAATGTTAAGGAGAAAGTCTGGATTTGGAATACAACTTCTGTATTTGTTCAGCTCTCCTTTCTGCAGTTTGAACTTGAACTCATCTCTAATACTTCCTTTCTCACAGCTGACCTGTATCTCAAAATATGTCTACTGGCTTGATAAAAAGACTTGAGTTCCATTAGCAATGTAATGAATTTTATTTGTGACTATGCATGAGTCACACTTTATGTAAAAGTTGCCAAATACAGTTTAGTAGTACCCTATAATACAAAACCAGTGAGCACAGAATTCAGTATTTCCTTGCAGTTAACTGCTTGCTCACATCACTTCATGCTTACACTTCTAAACAGATTAGGGTTGCACACGTATCAGTGGAGCATCATTGGGTTGGTGAAGCTGTCACCAGCAGAACTTTTAGTTGACTGTGTAACATTCTCTGTAGCAAGTACAAATAAAATGGGCACAGACTCTTATCTTTCGGTGGGAGTTTGTAGCAGATGTAACCAGTTTTAACAGTGAAACAGCTGTAGCTTATCTGCAATTATGTTGTCTCTGTCAATATTTGCATTGGGCTGCAGAGCTGATCTCACTTGGGACAGTGAGGGCACAATTCCATGGGGCAAGGTTAAACAATCCAACAGTTCATTGCCAGCAAAAGTGTTTCATGCCCACCATATCCACTATACCAACTGATTTGGTGACTGTTGGACCTCTCTTGCAGGCTGACCCAGTATGCTCATCTGAATAAAAGCAACTTCCTTTTATGCTTTTGTTCATTTCAGGCCAGTGTAGTGAGTTAAATTTGCTCATGGAGGGTATGAAAAACACTAGAACACCCTAAGAGGGGCAGGAGCTCCTTGTGTAGAAGGAGGGGAGACCAGGGGAAGAAAAGGCAGGGCAAAGAGGAAAAGGGGCAGTCAATCTTTCAGAGACAGCAAGCAGTTGGATCAGCTGCCCCTGCATCACCAGAATGTGGTACTTTTAAACCAGAGCCCTAGGTTTAAGCATGCTTGGCTGGTATCTTGTCAGGTGATCGTTGTTAAATTTGTCTGATTGGGTTTTTAGATGATATGTCAGTGGGGACAGCAGGATGTAGAGGAATCCCTCAAAACAAAATTTTGCAAGCTCTCTAAAAGGTGCCTTTTCTTTTCTTCTTTTCAGCCACATCAAAATCTGAGGCTACTGTAGCCAAAACCTCCAGGTTCGATGTGGGCAGTTTTGTCGGTGGCATTGTGCTGACTCTTGGAGTCCTAGTTATTCTCTACATCGGATGCAAAACCTATCACTCTAGAAGAGGCATTCAGTACAGAACCATGTAAGTTCACAAGGGATTGTCCCTTGTCCATTTATTTCTTTCTTGAAGGGAACAAGACAAACAGAATGGGCAGAATGAACTCTGATACATTTGTTTAATGTACATTATATGAATATCATTAAGAGATTTAACTGTGATGTTTTGTCTTTCACCATTTCATAGTATTATGCCTCCCTTCTGTGTTTTTTTTTAATCTGATCTAGTATATAATTTTTTTTAAGGATCTTAGTCTTTTAGCTATTCTGTGAATAGTTAACATTTCATTGAAACTCTTTCTGTAATTTGCAAGATTTCTTGTTCTTCTTGACACTTTCTTCTAGTGTCAAGAAGACACCATTCATTCTTTAATGTTTTCCTCCCTCTTGCTGTTACTTTTTTTGTAGTGAAGTTCATTAAAAATTTTACCATCTCACTTGCTATTTATTCTCAGCTCTACTAAGTTTTCTTCCAGGCTTCCGTACTTGCCCGTATTTAATTTAAGAACAAGATTACTTTTTTTCCTATTGAGTATCATCTGTCTCAGTCAAGAAGCTTGTTTTAAGTGAGGTGATGTCATTATACTGTTGGGATACTGGTGTTCAGGCCTTTTGTTTTCTCTCCATCTTGATTCCTGCTTATTGATCATGGAATTAAATCAGTCATTGCTGCACATTTACCTGCAGAGGTGTTTTTTAATGGATATTGTAGACTTCAGATCAACAATATCTTTAAAACACAGGGAACCTGCTGCTGAGCTTGTACAATGACTTTGGTTAACTGTGGCTGCTGGGTACAGGTAAGACAGTTAGGATAAACATGCCTGAGCAACAGCTGATGTAGAAATAAATGAATGAAATGTGAAAGGCAAGATGTTAATAAGGCCACTGAAGCTGGAGGAGTGTTGACAAAATGAAATTGTTCAGCTAACTTCAGGCTTGGCTCAGAGAGGACTGTAATTTCCAGATCAATGTGCCCTTAGCCCTTCTGGTGGCCTCTGCTCACAAATTAACCTTCTCATCAGCAGCTGGGTGGCTCTTTCTCAGGTTGACTGTTGTATGTTGTGCAAAACATTAATTACTGTGTTTCTATTCCAGTGATGAACATGATGCCATCATTTAAAGAGACTTCAGGGAAGACAGTGTTGGAAACCCACCCTGTCACAGCTGTTGTAACTTACTTCCGAAAGAGTTTTTCATAAAGAGGATCACAGTCTCTAAACCTGGGGGTGTGACCCTGCAAAATGTTGAGAAGTTTTTTAAACATACTGATTTTTTACATTGGCTTTCATAAGAGTAAGAGGAACTCAGCACTCTGTAGAGACAGTATTTTCTTTTTCCAGTATTTGTAGCCAGACTTAAAAAAAATCACATATTGAGTCATTTTAAGGTACACACACAGGTCTCTGAAATAGCTAATTACTAGCACAGGTGATTACATCGTTGTAATTCTAAGTTCAGGGTTGTTTTTTTTTTCTAAAATGTTGTATTAAATTGTATTTATTTTGAAGTTTGATGTGAACTTTAGAAATTTTGGATTTTGAACAACTCAGTTAATTTTTAATAGAGTATAAAGGGGGGGTGTTTAGCTAACTGTATAGAAGGAGTGATGAGTATTTTAAGTGTCAGTCATTAGCTCACCAGCAACTTGCATATACTTTTACAACTTGTACAATGAAACAAGTTGCAGGAAGCATGGACAGACTGGAGATATCCATCCATGACCCTTTTCTGTAAAAGCTTCTTTTTTCTAGCACGTCCTAATGAAGCTTGTGCAATTGAAGATAAAATAAGAATAGAAAATAACTGTGCCATCATAAATAAAGAAAAATACAGAAATTGCTTCTCAAAATTGGCTTTTAAGTTGAATTTAACAATCACTTGGCTCTTCATCTTTACTACTACAAAACTGTATGCAGTGTTTTAGTAGCATTTAATAGTCATTGAAACTTAAACACAGAAAGGGGAAAACTATAAGCATTTTAGAAAACTTTAAACTGCATTTTTACAGCTGTGTTCAGAACTTGGTACTGCAGCATGTGTGTACAGAGATCTGGTCAAAAGTCCAACTGAAAGTAATGGGCCATCTCTCAGAAGACGTTCAGATTAAGGCCCAAATGCACTGGGGGTCCTGTGCAGGATGAATGCTGCTGCTCCCGCATCACTTCTGCAGTTACACTGAGGTAAATCTGCTGATTTCAGTA
Source organism: Empidonax traillii (assembly GCF_003031625.1). NCBI lineage: Eukaryota > Metazoa > Chordata > Aves > Passeriformes > Tyrannidae > Empidonax > Empidonax traillii. The sequence goes on from NW_020956046.1 coordinate 443,377, forward strand.
GATGGGCTCCTGATTTACACTGGTGTAATGAAAACTTGAACAAGGATCAGGAAACACAGGCTTGCATTTCCTTACATCACTGAGTAATTGTTCAGTCTTGCTTGGGCTCCACTTGTAGACCCCTTCCTGGTGAAAAGAATTGGTGTGGTGGGTCTGTCCTGGTTGCTGGCACTAGTCCCTCACGCAGGGCATAGAGGGGAGGTGGTGACAGGTGAGTAAGGTCACTGTGGGAACTGCATCTAGATCTGGCAGGGGGCTGGGGAACAGTGCATCAGGGGAAATATGAGTACAGCTGTGGAATAGGTTCATTTTTTTGTTAAGCACTAGTTTATGCAATGTAAAGTGGCCATATGGATTTTTTTTTATTACTTTTTTTTTACTACTCTATGTGAAAAACCATGGCTAATGAGTTATCTCACTAGCACACTGAAAAAGGGGGTACAGGGCTGTTTCATTTTTTTTACCAAGAGTGAGGTACATGGGGAGGAAAAGAGTGATTTGAAATAACTTCTGTAGTTTTTATTAATTGTGGTGTTTGGTGGAAAATTACTGGATTTGACTTGGAGAGTTAGGGAAACAATTCTTTCATAGAACTGTAATTCCTTACTTTGTAGGAATTAAGACAGTTAAGTGCAACTCATTTACTGAGATTGTCTCACCTCTGTTGTACAGATGAATAAATAAAATTAAATCTTTGGAATTACTGCATCAATTTCAGTTGAATTTTCATAATTCTCTCAATCCATTCCACAGTCATAACCATTGAATAAGAAGTGTTCACTATATATATTTTTATACACTAGAATACCAGACCTAATGCATTTTTGCCCAGCTTAATCATTTCTAATGTATTTTGTAATCCCATTACTACAGTAAAGCAGAAGTGTGTGCTCAAGGTTTCATAGGTGTCAGTGCAAATATAAAACTTGACTTCCTTTCAGGTGTTTGGATACTAGACAAAAGCCCTTCCCCATCAAAGCCTCTTTCCCCCTTACCTCTCTGGTGATTAATTATTTTAAATTCAATCATAAGTTCATGTTCATTTTATGCAACAGATTTTTAGCACAAATTGTTCCTTACCTTCTCTAGGTATAATTATGCTACAGTCAGCAGCCTTTCCTTAACTGGATTTATTGATATTGTTAAGATGATTTAATTGTTTCTAGTCCATCCCCTCTCCAGGACTGTGTCTGTTTTCTCATTAGTACCAGTGGCTGAGCAATGCAGTTCATAGTTCTGTCTTGCTTAGGAACCCCTCTGGTGACACATCACAGAACTGCATTTGTAGTATCCCATTTTAAGCCTGTCACCAGCATTCAAGTCGTTATTACAGCTCCTCTGCACAACCCTTACCCTCATTTTTTATTCTTAAAACTCATGGGTTTGTGCTTCATGTTAAAATGTATTTCATTTAATATTACAGGCTGGAGAATTCATCCAATGGCTACAGAACACAGTCATCTTAGGTCAACTATCATGAATGTTACTTTGGCCCTTCAAACACATCAAGATCAAAAACATCGAGATCAGCCTTATAGTCACATCTTGGGGCTGCAGCATTCTTCTTTCCTCCCACAGGTCTTCCCTTTTCATGCAACCCTCCTTCGGCCTATAATCCAGTACCAAATCACAGCACTTCCAGCTTAATTGTACTGATGGGGCCCTATATCAAAAGCTTCCAAGCAATCCAGAAATGGTGCTTTCTTTGGGGGTTACTTAAAAAAAACAATATTAAAGCAAGATCATGTTGCTGTGATAATATTCAGTAACTTGAAAATTTGTAAATTTTTCATACCTTTTTGTTTAGTGACTTTTAAAGCTCTTACATATTCATGCCACTCTGTTTTTGCCCTGAAGACTTATACAGCATTCTTAACATGCTTTATTGAAAAAGATATAAGCAACAAAATGACAGTATTGCCAAAAGCAAACTGGAACAGCATCAGACTGGAAATTGCCAGGATAATAGGTTAAGAATTTAGCTGTGATATGGAAGCAGATGGAATGAGCATGGACCTCTACAGAATGTAAACATGTTCTCTAGACAACACTGAAGGAGTCCCAGTTTACGTAAGACCGAGACAGCAGTCTTAAAACCCAGGAAAGTTGTTAAAATGAATTTAGGAAGTTGCATTTTACAGTCCTCACAAACTGCCTCGCCCCAGGGACTTGCAATTCCTCATGTTGATAGTGCAGTGTCTAAGCTTTAGCTTGCTTTAAAATTTAGTGTTTGATTTACTTAAGACTGCACAATGATTAATTTTGTCTTTCAGCATCAGGTTATTCCTGTATGTCAAAACATCCAATTCAGGAACTCTGAAAATTGGAAGAATAAAAGGGATTCCCATGTTCTGGGGGATCTTAAGTATTCCTTTAGAATACCAAGAGGAAATACATTCTCATTCCTATACCCAAAATTTTGAGTGTGCCTGTTGTTTGACTGACCTTCTCCAAACCAAGTTTAAAGTGTTGTACTTCCCTGGCCCTGAGGTGCTTCTAAAGTGTTCGAAGAAAAACTCCGTAACTCATTTTCCTTGACAGGGTTCATAAACCAAAGCAAGGAGTGTGTGTAAAAGCGAGTTTTTCTTATTCTGATTGTTGCATATATAACTCTTCTAAAGACTATATTCTTCCCTTAGAATTGAAGGTATCTATCTTCCCTTGGGCAAATCACAGCCTTACCTCCTGTCCCGCACTGTCAGTACCAAGTACTGCACTTCTCTATATGCCAAAAGAATACAGCATCGGTAAATCAAGCTTAACAGATCAAGCTAAAGAAAGATCTTTGTTCTAACTAAGTTTACACACTAAAGTGAGCGTAGAAAGTTTTGGCAAGTTCTCCAGCTTTTCCTTAAAAAAATTTCACCAGGCCAAAACTAAATGCGAAGGACACTGCTAGGACACTGCCTATTGTGCAAACAGTTTCCTGCTATGTTCCAGCATATTTTGGTCTCTCAGAAGAGAAGAAAATAACTCTCCTCACAGATCCTGCTGTGTTATTTTCAGAAAATATTTGGAGTGCTGCTCCTTCTTGCACAGGATGTGTGCAATACCCTGGACTCTTAGGCTTGAAGGGTCCCATGCCAGCAGCCATCAGTGAGAAGGGTGGACTGGAGCATCAGTAACCCTTGGGATCACATTTTCAACTAAGAACAAAACCAAAGGACTGCTGATTTAATGCAATAGTGACCTCCAGGACAAGAGTGACAATTACCTGTGAAGTAGTTCAACAGAACACTTTTGTATGTCCAGAATACATCTCCTGCCTGAGCTGAGGTGGGTGTTCAGAAAACTGAATTTGCAAGTTCAGTCCAACTGCAACATAAAAGTTGACACTGCACACCCCAGCCTCATAGACTACAACTGCCACAACACAGACGTAAAAGCAGATGAACACATTATCTATAATTTTCATGTGCTTCTCTTCTGATATCTTGCAAGGAATATAGCAAAGAACTGAGTTCTGAGAATATGGCACTATGGAACTACTGCACAACCACTAACTCTCTCAGTCAGAAAAAGCAGTAATATAAAGATTTTTCTTTTTTTGTCGTGCTAATGGAATTCCTAGGTATTTCCTATATGGCAATTCATTTCAGCATGTTAAGAGCAGAGCTCTGTTATGACTAGTGGCAGTACTAGAACTACATGCTGTCTTCAGTTTGAAGAGTATTGGGCTTCCTGGTCAATGCTTAAAAGCAAACAGAAAAGAAAGATAACGGTCAAAAAAAGAACACAAAAATTCAGGAAACTGCTAAATAATTACAATAAAACTTTATGGCACTTGCTTCCCAAAACATACAGCTGCTATGTGAGAATCCTCTGTATCTTGCAGTATCGCAAACCAGTATCAGAAACTGCAACTGCTCCAGATCTGTTGCAGATATGATAAGCTTCATTCCAGCAAAGAAATTGCACATTTATGGGTGCTGGGAGTATTGCCTTCTATCTTCCTCTTACAGCAAGTCTGACCACTGAACTCCAGTGATACTAAAGTTCACATCCTCTACACCCCCTAAGCCATGCAAACACAGTCAGCTCAAGATAAGCCATGGACCTGAAATTCTGAAATGTTGTCGTCCAAGAATTTGAGCTACTTGGTCAGCACAGCTGCAGAGGGTGCTTGTGCGAGGGTGGCTGTTTATTGCTGTTTAACCTAGTCAGAGCTCTGGAAAATGCTTTCAAAGAAGGAAGTGGACACAGAACAAAGTGTGAGCATGGTCAGCTGGTTCTGTCACTTGATCCTCTCCAAATAAAACACTAAGCAGACTGTTCTCCATGGTCTAACGTTTTGCCAGGGTCCTGTTTGCAATGTGCTACAGACAACTAGCTCGATTAGAGCTTTCTTGGAATAGTGCTGAGGAAAGAGCATAACTGCTCACATGTACAGCACTATTGAGCAGGGCACCCACAGTCATTACAGTGGGGTGTAGCAGAAAGCCATACCCTACATTAGCCTTCCTGACAAAACTAGGTCAAAGAGCCTTACCCATTAGTTTCTAGATCAGGTTCTTCCACTTCTCAGAAAGTGATTCAGGTACCTAGGATGCAGACAGGCACCGCTGTTTGAAGCCATTCAAAACACTGACCAACCAGGGCTTACAGGTATATTGCACATCCTGAGATATCCTCAGGCATCACATCTGAACCACAGAGGGCTTCTTTTTAAAGCCCTGTATATCCTCTCATCTGATCTATATGTAGTTAACTGGAACATCTGAAAACTCTAACCCCTTACAGTTCTAGGAAAAAAAAAAAAAAAAAAGTCTGCCTGCTACTATGTTTTTCTACCATGTTTTTCCCTATCCTCTTCCTTGTTCAGAAACAACACTTACCTGCTAACAATTCCACATTCTTCAGGTGAGCCTGACCTCTCCAGTTCCCCCTGCAGATTCATCTTAATCTGTAGAAAGTATACTTTTAAAGACATTTCAAAACCAGAAAACCAAAAGTACATTAATCAGAGGTGTTTAAAATTACATGCTAGGTTTGAAACATTTACACTTTTAATAACAAAAATAAAGGGAAGATATGTACATGTAATAAAATTGGGCAAAGGTCTACATTTCAAAGAATTACAGCAAGCCAATCTACAGTTAAAGAACCCAGGTCTGAAGACTGAGAGGTCCACACTCAGACACCAGACAAACCGGTTCCACCACTGCAGGATCTGATGCCGTCATCCTGGCAGTATTCTTCCACTGTTTGACACGAAATCCTTGCAAAATACCTACAAACAGAGGTGTTCATAGGTATCTACCATGCAAGTCTAGGCATACAAAGTTGAAAAGGCTGAAGTAAGAGTCCACTGGTAAGGGAGTAGGAGTTCCTAGACTACCAGCTTATTAAACAACACTTCATAGGGGGCCACAAGATTCTACTATTTAATTGCACAATCACTATGAAGTTCCAAACACAGAAAAATAGCTTTTACATTTAATCCTTAGCACAAAGACTGCAGAGCTACCTTCTGTCTCAAGGTGATGAGGACCAGGATTTCTATCCTTTGAAAAATCAAGACAGAAGAAAGTACCAGATGCTACTGGGGTTTTGGGGGGTTCTGTTTGTTTTTAAATAAAGAGGGAATCATGAAGCAGCACAGAAGCTCACTTCAAAAATGAAAGACAGACAAATGGAATTAAGTTTTATTGTACTTTTGGATGCAAACCATCCCAAAATCTTGTCAGGAAAAGACAGCGTTCTAGTTACTGCCGGGAAAAGCCAACAATGGGAACAGAGTAAACAAACACTCCTTTGAGACGTAGAAATATTTTAATTCAGTCTTCATATAAACTATTAGTAATATACATTACACAAATATCAAGACATGAAAAAACTTCTAAAATTCCTGCTGTTCCTGCAACAGTTAGCCTCTTTTCTCCTTAAGTCCAGAAGAAAGCCAAAACAGGAGTAGCTAAAGTTAATTATTAATAACAGCAATCTTAATATATTTCCTCGCATCCATGTGGAGGAAACTCATGAGAAGAGTTGTGCCAAGCTCCATTTTAGGAACTCAAGCAAAAGGTTTTTTTATTCAAAGTGACACTAGTGTAACTACTTTCCCTATTCAGAAAGGAACACCACAAAAACCTCACCCTAATATTGATTTGGTTTTATGAACAGAAAGAGTCTTTGGCACCGAAGGCCTAGTGTGCTCATAACGATGATCCACTTTACTATTACACAACTGTGTTAGGTGGTTGATTAATGACCTTCTGTGCCACAATTTTCCGTTCTTAAGACACTGCTGGCTAAACCTTCAGCAGCTGGAGGATGACAGGAACAACGACATTTTGCAACTTTCCCTCTTTACGAAAGAAATGTACGGACTGTACCCTTTATTGTCCCCCTGCAAATAGGGCATTTTCTAAGGGATGGTGCACATTCTTTGCATACCACTAAATGACCACATGGAATAAAAACAATAGAAACTTCTTTGTCCATGCAAACTTTACATGTTCTTTCCTCTTGCAGTCTTCTTAATTGTTCTTCCATAGGCAAACCTGGAAAAAAACAGTTACCTTTTTGTCAGCCTGAGTATGTGTATACATTATATCAAAATGTATTTAGAGGATTGCCATGCTCCATTTCACCCTTTATTTCCCCATCTGTATTCACTTAACACAGATGGCAGTAAGAAAATAAGAACATTTTCCAGAGCTCAGAAGTGGCATGCAAGGAACCAGTCTGTACTTTCCACTTCTGAGAGGTGACTGACGGCTCAGGGTTGGAGGCCAACCGGTGTTTACATTTTAGCAAACGCTGTACTTTCCTTGCTTGGATATCAGAAACACAGAGCATAGCCTGACTGGTGGAAATGAGCTATATCCAGGCTTGTAAACCTTTCTGCAGTCTGTTAACAGATTAAACTACAGGACTGAGAACCAGAGCAAACTCAATCCCACGTCTGACAAGTGTTTATGTACCCAGCTGTTGCGTCAAGCTAGATCTCAGGACACCTATAACCCACAATGGAAAAGCAGAGATGAACCCTGCTGTGGAATGCTAACCAACTATCTACTCTCCAGTTTTTAGCAAATACCTGAATGAAAGCTTGTATCAAGATCAAGTCCAGCATGTGCTTCAACTGTTGAGCTCCAGAAAGCTCTTTATCATATGGTGCAAAATGATACGTAGGGCACAGGATACAGCTTACAGCTGACAGACTTGCTTGCAAGTCTGCACATGCACTTAACTTTTGGTTAACTTTTTCAGTCCATTTTACTAAAGCAGAGTTAGGGAGAGGGTAAAGCATAAAACCTACTTCTTAACCAAAGTAAGTTTTTTTTATCTTAGCAATTTGTTCCACAATACCCTTTAAGATAAGACGGCAGAATTTAAGGTACCTGAAACATCTTCTGTGGGAACATACTTCATGTTCTTCTCCACTGAAACAGGAGAAAAAAAATCCTTGTCATTTGACTAATCTATATTCAAACAGCATCTGTTTGTTTCTTTTTCTTCAGAGCTTCTTTTGCTATGAGAGCACTGGTTAGACTTCTATAAAAGTGTATCTTTTACAAACAAATGAAAACCAGAGAGACATACCAAATAAATCTTTGTAGAGCACAGGGTCACAATCTCGTAGACAGTTCCTGAATATGCTGGCTGCTTCATTTCCTTTCACTAAAATTGTATCTATCAGTTCCCTTGCTTGCAACGGTGTCTGAGTCTTCTGCTTAATAACATCATGCTCAGGTTCTGTTATCACTTTAGCTGATAGTAAACTCCCAAGGATCGGAAGTGTACATGTTAAACGCTGGAATAAAGCCATTCGATTCTTGCGGATTAAGGATAAATCATCTGGAACATAAGGGAGATTAGATATTTGTTAGGAATACACTACTCCAAAGTGCACTTCTTTTTAACAATAATTGATACATTCTTTACACTCCATTTGAAATATTTACTTATTACACATCATTAATAAAGCCCTCAGTAAGTTTCAGTGGTATTCACATAACGAACAGACTTATGAAAACCGCATAAAAGCAGCTTCTGAACCAAAGCCTTTTCACCCAAGAAACCTCCTGCTCGCATCTCTAGGTTAAATCACCTGGGGGGATCTTGTCTAACTAGCACACTAGCACACTCTCCAGAGAATTGCAAAGAAAAAAACACCTCTGCATAACACCACTGCTAACTTATCGACAACCAACAGGTTAACTTTAGTCAGTGTAGGCAAAATCATGTCTGTACATAGCAGAAAGCTCTTTTAAGAGGTGTCCCACAGGATTTCTTTAGGCTGCAAAACTTCTGTGGTATTGAAGCTACAGGAAATCCTAAAGACACATCAAATAAACACTAAATTGCTATGTACATGGGCTGAGTCAGACACAGTAAAGCATATCTTTGGTCATCTTACAGAATCTGAATTTGTAGAAGTTTATGGCTTCTTCTAGGAGGTGGATATGATGGCTTACTGATTCAAGCAGCCTAAAGACCAGGCAAATTTGGAAAAAAAATTAGTAGAGTGGGCCAACTATTTTATTAACAGCAATATAAAGGTACACAAGTGGAAATAAAAATGGCTTTGGAAAGAAGAGATGATTCTGAACCCCTTGGCCCCTGGTATGAACCATTCTCCTAAAAGGGAATAAAACAATTCCCAGACTGCTAGTTCCATACAGATATCCTGACAATGCTTTTAGAGAACCTGATTCTAATAGCAATTAAACTAAATCACTTAGTGAATACAAACAAATATAGAAAACCTATGCATATTACAAACCACTTCAAATTTCACTTTTATTTATGCCTTTTAAGTACCTGATGCCGCTTCTTCTAATTGTTTTTCTTTCTCTTCTTCAATCTTCTCATCTTCAGCAATGAGCAAATCAGACACAAGATCATTAACAGTCTTGTAGTTTTCTCCAGTTGCCAAGATTTTACTTTGCACTGTTTGCTTTATAAGCCTTCTACTAAATCCCATCTCCAAGGCAGCTTTAATAACAGGCGTGTTCATCATGATTGCATCTTCTGAATGACTCTCTCCAGGGCCAAAACGAATAACTAATCAAAGAGGAAAATCACCATGTATAATATAAAGAATAAAATGCCTATACAACCCAGAAGTCAGACACATCAACATTACCTACACACATGAACACCTGGCAGTAAAAAGTTTCAGTGGTTAAATAAAATTTTTTAGAAGTAGTTTTAAAAATGGAAGCCAGTTGCTTAGTCATGGATTGAATCCAAGATAAACATCAATCGATGTCAGGCCTTTGCTAAAATCTAGGATAATCCAGAGAAACCACTCAGAATTCCATTGTGTCTTAACAGCTTATACTTAGTCATTTCTAACTTCAGCCTTGAAAAACATCTTGGGAGAATGGAGGGGGGGGTGTGGAAATCTGTTTATAGTACAAACAATTGCTCTATTCTAAGTCTTGATCAGTATTTTCCATTCAACTTAGTAAGCACCAGACACACGGGACTCCTACTCATTGTCCTCAGCCAGCATGGACTAGGATAGCATAAACTCCTCCCAGAGGGTGAGTGGATTTTTTTCCACCATAACTGGAATCCAGCCCAGAAAGACTTCATTTTTATCAGCTTATGCTACCTTCTTCCTTAACCACTGCTGCTCAACTCGGAGCATTTACACAGCTATGTGCCTAAAGATGGAATTGCATAACTGCACGGTCATGACACCCTCCAGCAATTGTTCCACCAAGTTCAGTACTTGCTTTGCTTAGCTGAAACCCTGAAACTAAAAACCACAAATGCAGCAAGTGCCAAGCCTTCAAACCCACAAATTTTAATATGAGCTGCTAGCATGAAAATAAAGAAAATAAAAACCAAGATCTCTTAGAGGCTTTTCCTTAGACTTCATCCATACAACATCAAAACTACCTCACTTTTAGGGAACAAATGTAAGAATTGGCTATCCAAAGCTAATTTGCTTGGCAATCACTGAGTTTGCAAAATGCTGAGGAAGTTTAAAAACATGCTTTAATATACATACTTGGGGGATCAATGTTTTCATCTACAGGCGGCTCAGAGGTTGACAAGAGCTGTGGAACAGAAAAGAACTACATTAGTATCAAAATACTGCTTTTCCCTCTATGTACCTTTCTAACACATTCTTCCATCACAATCCATGCTAAGCCTTTTACCTGAGTGGTACCCATTAAATATTTTACATGCAGTTACACAAGTCTGCAAATTTGTGCAACTATATAATTGATATAAAGCTGATGCTGACCACTTCCATGAAGAGGAGTTTAGCATACTCTTGCCATAAGTATTACAGATAAAAATAACAGGCTGTCTATGACTGATTTCTGAAATAATAATTACTGAGCTGCATTATTCAATGACACATAATCAGAATTTCCCTCTCTTAACATAAAGGAGCTCATGCCTCATAGGACTTTTCCACAAGTAATCTGTAAAAGTTCAACTCTACTAGTTCAAGACTAGCCATGGTTCAGTACTGGTTTCTTGTATGTGAACATGAAGGGCATTTATCATGTTAGTAACCTAGGGGAAACATATGCAGAAATCAGGCAGAAGGATGGACCAAACTCACAAAAAGGACATAGCACTCTTCAACAAGGGAAAAGCAAAGTTACAGGACAGTAACTTACCTGTTCAAGGAGATGGGGGAATCTGGCCTGAATTCGACTTACAAACTCTCTTCCTTTTACACGAAGCAGATACTCACATCTGGAAAATTGACATATCAAATTATACATTCTACTTGCCAAAGGAAAAAATACAGAAGAATGAAGGAGTTTAAACCTAGTGTAACTTGAATGTTTCTCTTCCTTCAGAAGAGAAAGAGTCCTCTTAATTGGAAGCTTGATGCAGCCTAGTGTCAGGTGATGCTTTGATAAAACTTTTCCATGATGTCCAGCTGCCAGTAGGCTTATGTATATAAATGCAGCAGCTCAACATTCTGCTACCACTTGTAATCAGAATTGCACGTCATGAGAAATGATACCGTGTCAGCATCACTACAAGTGCAGTGATAAACTGTTTCTATCTTGCATCTTACCATTCTTATCTCCTACTCAAATCATTCAAAATAATTTAACGCCACTATCAAAGCCAGATCCACTTCACTAATGCAGTTTTATCTCCTCAGTACTTTTACTGACAGGCTTAACACAGTAAGAAACAAAGGTGTCATTTAACCCTACACACATCATGTAGTCCAACAATAGTTGGTAAGTTGCCCACAAAAGTCTAGCTGGAGATCTACTACAAGAACAACTATAATTAGCTTTCCTGAAATTAAGTGCAGCTATTTCTGTCATGAGTGTAGGTGTCAATTTTCACAGGCACAGACAGTAATTAGGTATGCAATTGCCATTTAATTATGGGTGACATTAAAAAGTTATTTCTGTTATTTTTCCAATAAAGACATATTAAACAGCCACTGAAACCTTCCTCACAAGCCCTTCCACGTGTAGGAAACTAAACTGCACGAGCAGAAAAACTAGTTCAAGAGCATTCAGCATGGGCACAGAACTAGAACAAATGAGTTAAACATACTTCATTTCTCAACAGTCTGTGCTCTCCCCAGTCTGCCTGCTGACTGCTTCTCTTAGACAAACACGCTCATTAACAATGCAGGCTAATAGTGATTTAGGGATGCACATGGCTCTTAATTACAAGGTGGAAAGCATTATATACCATGTTTAACGAAGAAATGTTTTAATTAAGCCCTCCTTAGCACTTCAGAGCTTTTAAATACACATGAAATACATCCAAAAGAAAGACTGAATTTGTACATCATACGGTGAAGTTAAACAGTACGTACTTGACAAAATTAGAAGCATTTAAGAACGTGAACAAATTATGATAAAGACATTGCAAATTACCTTGGAAACCACTTTGCATGCTCAATCCATGGATCATCTCCAGATTCCCAGCACCTTAACCCACCATCACAGCAAAAACACTTGACATCATCATTGCGCCCTTTAAAAAAAGAACAAGGCAAAATATCTAGCAAACACTCACACAATTTACGTTAAAGTAAATGCTGACATAGCTGCATGAATAAAACTGGAGCAGTCTGGGTTTCTTACCTACATAGTAAAAGCCAGCATCCGCAAGCTGTTCGGGCTGAACTGGAATTCTGGTTGGCCAATTGATGAATGTTTTAACACGTGCCTCATGGGTTTGCATGCTCACATTTGAAACATTGAAACTTGGCTGGTCTCGAGTGAGGTTTTCCACAAAAGAGCAGTTCGGATAGTGCCTCCGGTGCTCTGACACAGCATTATCTTTCGGTTCCCAGTTACACAGCTGACCACCACAGGTAAAACAAGCAACTTTGTCTGCTGTCCCCAAGTAATAAAGTCCGGCCTTTGCCAGATCAGTGGGTGAGAGAAACGTCAGTGGCCATGAGTGAAAGGTGCGTAGCCTAGCCTCTTCTGTACTCATAGAAGGATTGTAAAGCTTATGTCTCAAGAATGAAAGGTCTTCAACTGCCCTAGTAGTTACTGGGTCTTGAGGAAAACTGGAAAAAGAGCCACTGAAATATCCAACTTGTTCTGAACTTGGAGAAAGCGTTATGGAACGTAGAGATGGTGAGAGACTGTTTGCAACTGAGGGCAAAAAGGCAGAATGAGACGACAGTCCAAGGTTGTTAACTGAAAGCATGCTTTGAACAAAACTGCAGCCAGGATACAGCTGTTTATGTTTTTCCATAGCATTATCTCCTGGTTGCCAGTTATCCAGTGTTAAGCCACAAGTGAAGCACTTAACTTTATCCTGCACACCAGTGTAATAAAACCCAGCCCTGGCAAGACTCCGTTCTGATACCGGCATGTTAATGGGGAAAGTAGAAAACGTTGACATTCTGTAGAGTTCACAGGACAGGTCATACTTCAGTTCACCACACACAGCGCTCTGCCTCATGATGCTAGCCAAGAAAGGGCTATCTTCCACTATATTCATAATGGACTATTTTTGGAAAAATGGGACAAGTCTTCCTCTGGGAGGTAGTTGTGTGCACGAAAGGCAATTTGGAATAACCCCCGCCTGTAGAAAATTAATAAATACTTTGATGTGTAACTTCAAATGAGCATGTGAATAGAATCTGCCTCATGATTAACAGCCTTTTAACGTTTGGGAAGTTCTTATAGTTTAGTTTACAAAACTGCTTTCAGTGCAAAAGCTGCCCCATCCCATTTTAACACTTAAAGAAAGCATGTTGAAAAGGAATTTCCCTTGAATCATATAAACACCACGTGCTTTCCTTCTTTTGCATATCTGGGAGAGCAGTACCAATTTGTCAGGCTAGTGGAGGTGGGATCAAAACAGAAAAAACCTCAAAAGGGTTTACTAATCCTTTGTCAATAAAGAAACTAAAATGGGGGGCAACTAAAACAACATTGTTCTCATCCAGAACATATGTCAAGTGATTTAAGAAGTAGATTTCACCCTAGACAGCTGATAAATATGTAGCTTATACACACGTATGGATTTTAGTTTGAAAACCTCATTAGGAACCTGAAAAGTAGGGTTTATCAAGTTCAAAGGGCATACAAAATACAGAGACCCTGAACTGACATTACTGAACTGATCTGGTATATTTGCGACTACTGGCTCGCAAAAAAACCTCTCAACTTCTGCATATTGTTGTAACAAGTTGTTAAGACTAAAGAAGTTAGTCTATACACAACTCCACATGTATTGAATATTCAGCTATTAGTGAAAAAAATCCTACACACCATCTCTGACAAGGATGAACTCTCTCTATTAAAAAATCTGGGATAGCCCCAGCTTTTCTGTCTACAGCACTGTCAGCACTGAATTAACAGATCATTTCAGTTTTAACCTGGTGCCTGAGTTACAAGTACAGAGTTATCAAATTTAACATAAATTAATTGCCTTGTGTTGGGGCATTCTGATGCTTTATACAGTTGAATTAAATTTTTTCTGCATGCCATGTTTATGGCAGAGTAAACAGAACCCTCAGATTAAAAAAAATAATAAAATTGATGCCTTAGTTTCTTTATTTCTGCACAGAACTACCTCCCAGAGTTCAGACTGAAGTCCCTTCTAAGGTGTCTACGCCTCCATATTGATATTGACTGTTCTCAAGAAGAAATTGTAAGTATCTGCAGTTTCAATCATTTAATTCTTTTGGGTGGAACAAAATCTGTAAGAAAGAAAAAGAGGAATGTTTCAACATATACAAAATTAGGTGTATGTGACGTCTATGCAAACAGAAATTACACAAATTGAAACAACATAAGATTTCTTGTAATCACAGAATGTTAAGAGTTGGAACGGGCCTTAAAGATCATCTAGTCCAAATCCCCCCTGCCACAGGCAAGGACACCTCCCATTAGACGAGGTTGCTCAGAGCCACATCCAACCTGGCCTTGAACACTGACAGGGGTGGGGTGTCCACAATGTCCCTGGGCAACCTGTTTCAGTGTCTCACCACTCTCACAATAAAGAATTTCTCCCTAATATCTAATCTAAATTTCCCCTCTGTCAATTTGTACCCATTACTCCTTGCCCTCTCACTACAGTTCCTGACAGAACCTCTGGCCTCCTCCCTGTAGGCTCTCCTCAGATACTGGAAAGCTGCTTTGCTATGCAACCTTCTCTTCTCTAGACTGAAGAGCCCCAACTTTCTCAGCCTGTGTCATTTTAGCTAGAAAGTTTCAGGGAGACAGCTTTACAATGTGATATGAAGTGGATTTTACACAATTTCCCTGCTACTGACACATATGCAAAACTGTTTAATCCACAAGCAGGATTTTTCTGGCAGATGGATTACATCAGGCAACTTAATCACCAGCTGTGTAATTAAAGGTAAGATCCTGTACTAAAGATGCAACCATTTAAACTGGTTTAAGCTAGCAGCTTCTGAAACAGTGAAGGTGCAGTTTTATAACACTGACTTAAGGAGCTCTGGAATTTTTAATTTCCGTAAAGCCAATTATATTTAAAACACAGGACATTAGCAAAACTGAACTTCACCAAAAATTCAGGTAAGGCCAAATACAAAGTTTTTATATATGTATATGTGAATAAACACAAAATTATACATTTAACAGCCTGGCATAGAGTACCAGTTCCTAAAAAGTTCTTCCAGGAAAGGTTCAAAACAGTCATGATGACACAGCACTACGAACACAGTCCCCTGCGCTACGGGCACAGATCCGGAGCACCAGACGGCGCCCGGCGGGGTCTGTCGGTGGCCGCACCCCCGGCAGCCACAGCCCCATGTCCCCCTGTCCCTCCCCGGCTCCGTCGGGCCTCGCCCTCCGCTCCCCCTTCCCGCGGGGCCCGAGCGGATCCAGCGGGGCTGCCCTGCTCCGCTCCACGGCCTGGGGCGGCACAGGACCCTCAGCCGCCCCAGGGCTCCTCTGCCACACCGGGGACAGGGACAAGGACAGACGCAGCCTCCCACCTCCCTCCCGGCAGGGCCCGGCCCGGCCCGGTCCCGCCCGCGCCCCCCCCCTCTCTCCCTCCCAGTACTCACGGCCTCCGGGTGGGCCCTGCAGCGCGCCCCAGCGCCCCAGCCTATATGCGGTACCTGGCAGGGAGCGGGGCAAGAGGAGCCCCTGACCGGCACCACCCCACCCTGGAAACTCCGGCCGCGGCGTCGCACCGGGAAGTCCCGGCGGACGCCGGGCGCAGGCGGGGCCGGACAGGGCCCTGCCCTTCCCCTTCCCCCAGCGAGCGAGCGAGCGCCGCCGGGCGGCGGGAGCGGCCCGTGGGACTGCGGGGGGCCCTCGGCGCGGGGGCGCCGCTCGGTGGGGTGGCTGTGCGGAGGGGGAGGCCCCGGCCCCTTGACGGCACCAGGGACCTTGGGTACTTTCCTCCCGGCCGGCGGGGAAACCCGCCCGCAGAACGTGCTTTCCTTGGCGGGGATTTCCAGCTCAGCCGGCGCGGCAGCGGGAAGGGGAGCGCCCGGGGGATGGGGGGGCAGCGGCTCTGGCAGCGGCCCAGGCTCGGCACCATGGGCTGCACACACCCCCCCGCCGTCCCGAGCGGGTGGCCGGGACGGGGCTCGCCGCAGACCCCGCAGTTTATTTCACCTCTGCTCCTTGACACCAGTGTCAAGCTCGGCCGCATTTCCTAATATAGGCAGCTCTGCAGCCTGCGAGAGGGGAAACAGCGTGACGGGCGAAAGACTCCGGTCACTGAAAGTCACAGAGGAAGAACAAGAGGAAGACAAAATAAGACGATAAATTTCCACTGGAAGAGTTTAAGGCAGTGCCTCTGCGTAAAGAAATCTGAAGAACTTCCACGGTGACCTTTTGGTCAAAATCTCCCGGCACAGTTATGGCCTGGCATTTCCTATGAAGACAGAGCAGACAAAAGATTTTAAAAAGCCCCCTTTTGGGACAACAGAATGATAGTAGGGTGTTTACACAACTGAGAAGTGAAGAGTAAAAATAAAGGAAGTCTGACAGCATTATGACACTAATGGGTAATTTTCTGTGACAGAGTTCCAGTAACATGAGTTTGCAAGAGACTCATTCATATATTTTCTAAAACTGTTACAAATTTCCTGTCATATGTGATGACATCTGTCATATATAACAATACTATCACATTTGAACCATCTAGCTGTGGTAGCAGCTAGTACAGTACAGCTGCTACTGTTACACCATTTAATATCCCATAATGATAGACATAGAAACCTTTGTGTTTCAGCAGTTGCACAGAAAAAAAAAAACAAAAAAAAAGTTAAAAACTTTAAAATGGTTGTCAGATCACTGATATGTCGTTTTAAGGAAGTTGCTTACACGGAAGTCAAGGTTCAAAAAACTATCTGAAGAGTGATGGGGTGTGGTATTCAGTTTTATTTGACATAGGGAACTGTTAAATGTCACATAAGGAACTGACCTCCATATTTGTACATGCATGAGCTTAAATATTTACTTTGATAGGTTATCTCCAGTTTTGAGACTTAAAACAGGACTCCCCAAATGAAGTTACATTGAATGTATTGTAAGATTATCGACTTTTTACCGTACACACTCCCAAGCCTAGTTAATCCAGTGTTCCTCCTTAACTCTGCTGCATCACTCCCTTATGCCACTCCACCCCCAGCCACTATCTGCCCTTGTCCTTCTGTACCCTTCAGCCTCCTGCTAATCTGGCAGTATAAACTGCTATTTCCTCCCCTCCCAGGCCTCAAGGCAAGAGGTTTCAGGTTCTCCCTTTCTGCTTGGCATCCTCATGTCAACAATGAGGAGGAAGGGAGGGGAGGAACTATGAAGTGGGCTGAAATGCTTGTGGTAGCAGAAAAAGAGGTGTAGCTGCCCTGAGCTGTTAGGCTCTTTCAGCTTGCTTTGCCTCTTTCAGTATAGTAGCAGCTCCCCCACTTCTCCAATCCCAGCAATTCCTTTGCTTTTTCCGAGAAAGAGATACGAAGGAACTTCCCTCACTTAGCTGCAGTGATGTCCCCAAGGGACATGATGTAAGAATGTAACTAAAGGGCTGAAATTCCCGAGGAACAGTGCATTATCATCTGTATTCTGTGTATGGCTTCAGCCTGGGACCAGGGTAACTTCAGAAGCAGAACAAGAGGACAGCAGTGGTGTTTAAGCCCTACCAAAGCAAAATGAAGGCTTTGGTTCTCTGTAAGTTCTCCGTCACATCACAAGGACTGTTCCCTATTCCAGCCATTTCACCAGCTGCAGCAAGCTTTCAAGATCACAATCTTGCCCTAAAACCCAGTAGCGTTGATAAACTGAAACAAGGCCTTCTACTTGGTAGACTTTTAGCTCTGGAGAGGGGGAAGAAGGTGGCCTTCAGACAAAGCTGTCCTCAAACAAAGGAAACTGCTTTCATAAGGAGTCCCATCTAATCACAGAGGTCAAAGTGCTAATAAAAGTGTGGCTGCCACATTACCAGTGTTTATGAAAATAAACTTAATGGCAGTGTTGGCTGTAAGAGCAGAGGTGATAGAGCAAATTTCTGGAGGTGGAAGGCAGTGCCCCTGCAGCGTGAGTGCATTATCAATGCCACATCCGTCAAGGAACACAGACAGCCCCTGAAGTACCTGATGTAACTGCAATTCCAGAAGTCTTCTCTGAGAGGCCTGACAAATGTCAGGCTCCCCAAGCTGTCACCCTTCTCCGGTGCCTTCTCCCGTTTACCATCTTCCATGACCTGGCCTTAGTCATGCCTCTGTAACATACCTTTAAATATTGAGAGGAGAGAGGGAGAAACCACACTGTTATTTGCCTTTTCCATTGCTACTGCTCTTCTGTCCCATAAATTACAGAAACGATATTATTACCTAGTTTCTCACCACTATAAGTAAATCCTTGCTAGGATTTCAACCTTACCAATTACAGATGCACCACCTTAACAATCTGACATGCACAATGGTTAAGCACAACTTTTATCGTAGGTGTTTTCTGGAGATACAACTAGCTCAAAGTTGCAAAATAATCTTGTCAGTGCTATCTGCAGTTTCAGCAGTACTGCTCCAGTCCTTAAACCTAGCTAAGAACATAACCTGTTTTTTGTCTTAGGGACAAACATTCAGTTGGGTGAAGAAAAAGTACTCCACAAAACATTAAATGTATTACTTCAACTGTATCTACAGCCTGCCTGGCTGTTGATATATAGCAGAAACATAAAATATCTTCATTCCAAACTGCTTTTAGGAGTTGGTAATTTGGCGTTTCTCCAAGGCCTCAAAAGGCTTCATGGAAAAGCCATGCAACTCAACTAGTGAACTGAGAGATAGAAGGAGACTCCTGTACCAGCTCTCCCACAAATCTAAACCCACCTATAAAACCTGTATTAAAAGATAAAACCAGATATAACTGGCTAGTGCCCACATTTTTTCAGCTTCCCAAAGGTATCAAATGCCTCCATGGAACATGATCTACTTGTTTTGAATTATGGAGTGTTAGTTTCATTGCAAGCATCAACCCCCGTTCCAGCAGCAAGGAGGTAGGTTTCCTCTGTTAAACTGACCTAAGATGGTGGTTAGCATTCCACAAAAAACTACAATGAATTTTCTTCAGAAGATGTGGCTCATCAGCTCCTTGAGGACACAAGAGGAAGAAAATGATGAGAGAAATAGGAAAAAAGTAGATAGTAAGGAAAACTTGGGAAAAGCCAGCTTGAGGCAGAAAATACTAACTGCAGATAAGATGGCACTACCTATCAAATGAAGCAAAGTCCCAAGAGCAGAGTAGTTCTGACATCCTGTAAACATGAGATCAGATAAACTATGTTTTGTTAATCTAGGTGGGTGCAAACTGCCCACTTTGTTTTGACTAAACACAGCAACAGGGCACCTACATGTAGATCAGCAATAATGATTACTTTTTTCTTTTTTTTTTAAATGAGAATTTTTAAATTGCATTTGAGCATATAGCAAAAAAGGAAGTATAAACCTCACAAGGAACAAATATAATATCTAGACATTAAGGGCATCCATGACTCATTGTAATAACTCGAAATGTTCAAGAATAAAAAAACCAAAACCCAGAGTGTACATCTTTCTGCTCCCTTTCTGAAGGTCAGTACATTCACAGTCTGCAAAGTTTCCATTCCCTTTGCACTCAGACAGAGTTTTGTTTTCCACATCCTCCTACGCAAAGGATCACGAGTACAAAAGTTAAAATTTACCTTAATCAGTTGTGGATTTTCTCACATTTAGTGCTCAGATAAATTCTCCCAGTAGCCATGAATAGTCTCAAGAATGAATCAAAGTCACACTGAATAAGCTGAGGCTTTTAAATCAGTCAGAAACTATCTTTGATTAATATTTACTTGGAAGATAAAAAATAGAACGAGTTGCAGGAAGATCTTGGTAAATGCTGAGTTCAGTTATCTTTCTAGATCTGAGAATCTGATCACTTTTCCAAGTTTTATTGTCTGCTTCTAGGGAAACCCATTTTGTTCTCCTGGTGATACAATAAACATTACATTTAACAGGAGATAAAAGCATGAAGAATGGCAAAGAAGAGATGACTGGATTAAAATGAACCACATTTAGGTGGAAAGAGGACCACCTATATATATATATCAAGGAAATCAAAAGGCTTCAATTCAACTGCATCAAATTGTGTAAATTAAGAGCTCCACATTCCTGATTCTTCCAAAGGAGCTGTCTTTCTAAACAGCAGGTTGTCTGCTTTGACTCCAAGTTACTTCCTTCTGTCAGAGTATGAAAATTTCTCTAGATCTGATTTCCTTCATTTATTCCCCATCATCTTTCTGTGGGTTTTAGATCCTTCCTAAGCCATTCAATTTGCTTTAATTGAACCAGCTGTTGCTGTTCATGTTCTTGAGGAATCTTTTATTCAAATTAAATTTTCAATACTTCTTCAATTGAAAGACAATCAGATGTGACATTGTTTAGTTTCCTGAGGACCACACTGGACGTTTATTAGCTTCAGGATGATACAAGTGGTTTGTGGATCATGCTAAATGTGATTACCTCCTTTACCTAGAAAATGGGTCATTGCCTTGACAAAGTGCTCTTTTTAAAAGGCCATCTACCTCAGAAATTAAATCATCTTTTTAGAGGTTACAGATACAAGGTGAAGTTTCGCAAAGTATCTGTATCACAGTTTTGAATGGCATATAAGCACATGGGAATTCACTAACTCCCAAAAAACCCACATGCAAAGAAGAGCATAAGTCTTCTGTTGCCACATGCAAAATAAGGCCCTAATTCTGTAAGCAAAACCAGAAATCTGAGCTCTGTGCCTGAGTTTCCAATGCAGCTAATGGGAACTGATCTATTATTTACAGCAAAACAAAACAAAACAAAAAAACCTTGTGCAAACTGAACAAGTCTTAAATCGGCTCTGCTTGAACAGTGATGGCACAAGCAGTTGTAGCAGTCACAGAGTTCAATGACAGGAGCAGGGGCTGCTTAGGTTAATCCCACTGCCAAATGGTAGTAAAGCTGCAGCCTGAGAGAAGCTGGACTTTCCCTTTTTGTATCCTGCTGCACAAAACTACGTTTCTAAAGAGTATTTTGAGAGATAAGACAAATCATAGTTGTACTGAAAACCCTTTGACTTCTTAGGACTCAGAGGAGTAAATAAAAAAAAAGTAATGTAATATGCACTATTGAAAAAAAAAGTTTCCTTTAGACTTTACATTAAATTTGTCATATTTTCATGAGAATATATTAGAGGGAAAGCATAGACAAAACAGAAGAAGGATGATGAGCCTTTGATAAGGGGTTAAGCTAATATTTTCTGGCTGGCAGCTACAAATTGAATATTAACCTACATACCAGTACCCACTGGATGCACATAAAGGGAGGAGGTTCATGGGAGGAGCAACCAGTGCTAATTGAGTGAATATAAATGGCTATTTAATGAAAAGGTTGGTAGACTGCATTTCCAGCTTCAGGAATTTGCTGTCAATTTTGACAGATTTGCTCTTAAATTGTTCAAACAATTGGAAAGTTATAGGGATTGAGGAGACAGACAGATACATTCTTATACAAAAACGATTGCATAAATGAGATACCAAAATCAGGCTAAAGAACCCACACTATATGTCATGCTGAATACTCACTTGTTTGGGCGGTTTTTTTGTGGAGTAGGAAGGAAAATTGCTCTGTTCCTGGTGCACTCATTTAGAAGGACCACCTCAGACTTGGAAAACAAAGAACGTACTGACAGGGCTTAATTTAGCATCAACCAGTTTCTGCACTGACCTAAAATCCATCTATCTCAGTACCAGCCAGTACCAGACATCCCTGACATCAGCTAATCTGTTTATATAATGAAAGGCATCTCAACCTTTATTACAATAATCTGGGCCTATCGTCTGAAGTTCAATGTTATTAATTGTGATAATACCAAAGGATCACTTCAGCCCTCATTTTATGAGCAAATATTTTTGGGGAAAAAATCAAAGTGTTCTTGGGCCAGGAATTCAGAGTGGCAGCAAACACAGCTGGCTTGGGAAGCAGGAGCTAGAGGCTGAGTTCATTACCCCACAGTGCTTCTGAGACAGGATACAGCAGTTTTGGAGGAGCAAAGGGTCCTTTGTTTCTCTGTTGAGTAATTTCAGCAAAGAAAGACCATTTTCAGCTGAAAAAGCAGTGTCCTGAAGATAACTGAGATCAAAGAATGAGAAGAGAAAGGACAAAGAGGGGTTCTCCCATCCTTCGATTAAGCAAGATTAAAGAAACAAAGTATCCCATTCCCAACACATACCAGCAATAAGAATATGTCTTCAACAAAAAGAAAAATCTAGTAAAATATGCTTGTACAGCATCTAGAAAATTAAGCCCCAGTCTCTGAGGCCTTAAGTCATTACTTAAAAAAAAATTTATTTTCATAAGTTGACATGAGATGGATTTTATCCGGCTCTGAGAGCAAAGCACACATTTAAAAAAGACATGACCAGCAGTTCTGAGATTCAAGGTGCTTCAGGCTTGGCAATAGCGGAGATTAAATTACCATCTAAGGTCTGGCACAGAAGTCTGTCTCAATATCCAATGTGTTGAAGCCCTAAGCACACAGCATCATTTATAGCACCACCATCAAGAAGTACAAATGCAAGGGGCTCAGTTAAGTACCAGTGCCTTGGGGCTTGATACTGGCCTCTTGCCTCTTCCTTATGACTTCCTTAGTTTGATTTTAAAGGAAGTTAACTTTTATCCTATCTCAAAGCTCTTCCTAATACAGTTTTGAATGGACATCTAACAAGGAACCTGACTTGTGTCTGAACTTTGTCAAACAAATGCTGCAGGTCTCCAGAACACTGTCTCCTTCACTTGGCTACATAGTTGTAAGAACAAAATAAGCTACTGTGAGAACATTTCCAAAACTAAGCAGGTTATCTTCCTCTCATAGAATATACAAGAGTTTGGCATTGACCCAGGACTCTAAGAGTTTCTGTTTTCTGTGATTCTGTTTTTCTTACTTGGAAACAATAGCGGTATTCATGCCTGGGCAGTTCATGAGGTTACTGCTTCTGAAGCTGCATTTCTCAACTCACAGCAACTGCTTTAAAAAATGCAGCATACTTCAGACTTCAGTGTAACCACAGTGATTTCCCTTCTGCTGGATTCTATAGGGTAATTAAAAATTATTTCTTTTAAAATGGAACATGGCATGTTCATACTCAGTCCTGCATCCAAACGTAGACCTATGGGCCAAAGCTTTGTAGACTGAAATGCTTACACATTGTGAGTGCTATTCTTCTGTTTCTGTCCTTTCAAATCTCTCTTTCCCCCTCCAGTCACTTCCTTTCTATCCACTGCTAATCTCCTGCACACTGAAAATTTCTACAATATCCTGTTTGTCAAACCTTGTTTTGTCCCTTTAGTTATTACACACAAGTACTCTTCAGCTGACAAGTTGTCAGCTACATTGTTTGTAGGTTGTCAGGCCTCCCACATTACAGTACACTTGCCCAGCCCCAGCGAGAAAGGCTATGGCTTTTTCAAAGACAAAGATAAGCCAAAAAATTCACTGTAAACCAATTTCTTCCATTTAATAAATAGTTGAACAAAAGACAAGCCTCTGCAAAGCGATGTGTGTTTGTCTTCTGTATTATAACACTATGGCAGGCACTATGGTGAGCTATAGAAGGCAGGCATGCTACAGCAACTCTGAAAACAAAAAGAGCTGCTGACCAACAAAACTCTTGGGAACACCAAAAAAGGGTGCAGAATTTGAATGTCAGGAAAGAGAGGGACAAAGGTTACAATGACGCAACTGGCAAGAGAGAATCATCTAGTAAAACAAATAAGGGCTATAGGAAAGATATATATATCTGAGCTGGTCAGTCTTTATAGTTAAGTGAAAAGAAAAACATGTCTTTAGGATATGTTTTTGTATTAAATCGTAAAATAGACATTTAAAATGGATTACATGCACCACCCGAAAGTGCCTTTTTCTCTCTGTTAATTTCTGAGGAGATGAGAATGTTAAGGCCCTAGCGAGGCTGTTCTGAGGCCACTAGGACAAATAACAAAAAGAAAATCTGTTTTAATCTCACGTTTTTGTAACATCATTAGGAGGCTATCGTAACTATAATCAGTGGACAAGGGAAAGTGACATATGAGTTCATGGTTGCTCTACATATACGTATGTTTTAGTGCATGGTTTATGTAGCAAAGGCAGGAACCCACCAGTTGTTCTCACAAACTGTACCTGTGGTCCAGCTGGTACACTCTGGTGATGTTTCTAGAAGCCACAGGAGTTACTAGAAATTCTACAGCAGGAAATTATGGGTAAACACAGCAGCTCTTCAAATACATTTTTCTTTTTGTTTCTGTCTGTTTTCACTTTTGTTTCATTAAAGACAGGATTTGATAAAAATCCTGCAGAGAAACGAAACTGAAATTTTTCCTTTTGGGGCAGGGGATCAGAACACATGAAATAGTTTTTTTGGGTTTCTTTTTTAATGAATTGCTTTGTGGGGGATTTTTTAGAGGATAATCAGGAAAGGGTAATTGTTTTAGTGGTGTAATTACACAGAATGAGCTACAGCAATAACTTTTTCCTAGTAGGACACTATAAACTATATGTAGATGTCCATTTGGCAGGCCTGAGCTCATAAAACACCATCCCAGAAGGCTCAGGCTTGTTAGCCACATGCACTGATCCCAAAAAACCTCTTCTGAGCAGTGAGCACCTTCTCCTGGGCTGGGCTAATCCTCCCTGCAGTTAAGGGCACCACTGTTCCCACTGCCACATCTGAATTTGAAAATCCAGGTGGATCCAGTCATGGCAGCTGCATCTCACATTAGCAACAGTTCTGCCATCTCGTCCTCATTGTGTGTGTTCAACAGGTAAAGTGCAGGAGGTGACTGCTGCTGGGACAATGAGGTGGGAAGTGAGGGCATAGGGATGAACAGCTCCTCCGGAAGGTGGTCCTGCAGAAGAGCACAACAGGGCGTTTCACGCATCAGGATTTTGGAAAGCTGAGCAGTTTAGGGGTGGGTTCAGGCACACAGAAACTTTTAACTTTTGACATACTTACAAAGTATGGCATGGGGCCAAATTTCACAAACAAGTAGTCAAGATAATCAGAATTATCTGGCTGCTCCCACCAAGGGCTGTGTTTTCCAGAGTATGATCCATCATGAAGTGTGACAGTGGTATTTTTTTGCCAAAGAGGCTTCAGTGGAATCCTCAGTGAGCTTTCAGATTGGTTTCTGCAAAAGGAACTCTCCAGGGGGACAGGATATTTGGCAGGATTACCCTCAAAGTTTGTGGGAATCATCTTTGAGGACGAAGGGATGTGAGAGTTCATGGGCTGATTATGGATCTCCCCAGCCCATGGAGTCAGGGACTCAGAGCAGCGATGCACACCACTGCTGCAGAGCCAGAGTGATTCTGTGGTGAACTTCTGCTTTTCCAGAAGACATGTATTCAGCAAGGAAAGTCCATCCCTGGGGTTCCTTGGGATAGCTACAATCATCATAAGTGCTATAGACCACACACCTCTATGGAAAGCTACTGTAAAGAGAAGGAAGCAACACAGCCAGACACTCTCTCCGTGTCCTTCCCCTTGGCAACCCCCTTACTCCCAAAGCCCTCACCCCCTCACCTCCTGCACCCAGCCACTGTGGAGCCCACAAGGCCATGCTTCCCCCATCTGTGCCCCCAAAGAGCTGTCTCTATCCCTGAAAGAGAAGTTACAGGATCTTTTTGACTCACAGCACAGGAGAAACCAGGATTCAGGTAAATCTGAGTTTCCTGGGCAGCCTGTGAACTGGAAGAGATCCAGCCCCGGCAGAGCGCAGACACTGCCTGACTCAGTGTCACCCACATGCAGTGGTGGGCAAAGGACAATCTGGGCAGGTCGTGTTGCTGCCATGTAGCCACATTCCTGGAGCACTCTTCACACAGAATTTGAATGATTAAGAGGTGTGTGTGCACATCGGCAGGTCATAGGCTGTAACTCAGGCTGTTAACCCCCAACACTGTTTCTGGTAACAGGAAGTTAATAGGGGAAAAACTGGTTTAAAGAGGGAGAACAAAGTACAGCATTGTGTGCAAGGATTTAACTGCCCGTGTGCCAAGTGCTGAGGGTGCCTGGAGTTTCTTCATAATACCAGAGTTTAGAGGTACTATTGCAATTGTCTACAGAGAGTTATATGTACAAGAATTCATAGAATTGTAGAAAGGCTTGGGTTGGAAGGGGCCTTAAAGACCTCGTTCCAGCCCCGCTGCCATGGGCAGGAACACCTTCCTCTAGACTAGATTGCTCAAACTATCTCCAGCCTGGTCTTGAACACTTCAAGGGATGAGGCACCCACAGCTTCTCTGGGCAACCAATTACAATGCCTCACCACTCTCACAGGAAAGAATTTCTTCCTAATATCTATTCTAATCCCACCTTCTGTAATCACATCAAGTACTACATAGGTTTTTCTCACAGATTTTAACCTCAGAGACTCCTGCCCTTCGGTCATACTGAGCCACTTGCGGTTTTTTGGGTGTTGACTCTAAGAATTAGGGTTAGGAATCATTCCTGGCAGTTCAAATCCTGCACTTTCTCATTGTGTACCGCTCCACACAGGAAAGACTCTGTGCTGGATGCTGAGGCTCACTCTCACCTACACATTAATTTAAAAGAAATTGAACCTGAAGAGAACTGGATGTAACAGATTAAACTTTGATTTTTTTCACCCATTTTTCTTGTATCAGTTAACTAACAGAAAAAAAACCCTATTTTGTCCACAAACTCTGCCTAGCAGAGGTAATTTTTCCCTGTCAACTCTTTTTGAAAACAAAAGTAGCTTGGTAGTGACCATGCCTCATTCCCTTTTTCTCTAGAATTAACACAGAATCCAAAATTAATTTAATTATAATCAAAATTAGAGAAAAAGATCATGGATTTGCTAATCTTATCCTGTGTGATTAGGTATGACAAGTCTTTTGTGTTGCTTATCTCTATTCCACTGGAAACGAAGCACCAGGGTGCAAAGCAGAGACCCAGGGAGATAATTTGGTTTCCTGTCCCTTGGATTTGCATAGGTATTTTCTTTAAAGCGGTGACTTAAACATCCCACAGAGCACAGACACTCCCTGCGTAACACAGGCCAGTGAGAAAATGCCAAAAAGGGGCTGGTGGTGTTTTAGCACCACCGGGTGGACGAATAAGGGAAAAAAAAGTTCATTTTTGAGATTGGATGCATGGGTGTCCCGGCAGTGGTTCCACCTTGGGGCAGGAGCCCTGAGCAGTGCCCCAACCTCACCCATATTGTTCTTCTTATTGACAAGTATCTCAGGAAGCTCTCATACCCCTCGGCACCAGATCATGAGGTTTTTTTACATTGCATGTGATCCTCGAGTCTGGAAAGTCATCTCAGAAAACATTAGATTTATAAATACAAACATAATATCTGTAATAAATATGACCATAATAGAAAACAAACACAATCTGTAATTTTTAATACAGAATTTCAGTTGTCTCAGAAATAGTTCAGGCACTTCTCAATATTTTCTGACATTTTTTTGCCTCCCTTGAAATCCACGTCCCAGTAGGTAAATAAGTGGATTGTTCCTTAAATCAAGGGGAAAAAAGAAAACAACCTCTCAATGCAGTGTTTCAAAGTGTTTCTTACACCCCAACTGTTCTACAGACTTTTGGACAGTAACTGTTGTGGGTGGCTGGCCTAGGACAGCTTTTAGTGCTGTTCATAGAAGATATATGAAGACATGTAGCAGCTGTAGCTACATAAGAACTGCTTTCCCCTGGCACCAGATAAGGTAGTTTGTTGAATTTAATAAAAGTGCGCCCACCTCCCTACCTATATCCTATGTACTTTACTAGCACACTTCTGCCTAAAGCTTTGGCCAGCTCTGTGTCCTGTGACTTTACCTGTTGTGGATCTGTTCTTTGGATTACACTACAGCCTAGAGAGCCCTTTGTGCCACTCCACAAATGCACACGCTGTCTCTTTACTGAGGCACTTACCTTTGGCTGACATAAGCCAGGGAGAAAATTAAAGCACGAGCCGTTTGGCTTTCACAGCAGCTCCTCATCAGGACCCCCACGATGGCCTGTGCCCCACAAGGGGTCTGTGTCCTCCCTCACCGAGCTGGTGGAAAGTAGGCAGAGATGGCTCCTGTCCAAGAGAGGTTCTTCATGTTGATGTGAGAGACAAGGATCCCAAAATACATCCTATAAAAGGTTAACACTTGGACTACGGTGGTACCCTTGTGTATACCCGACCCCACTGCTGTAGCCAACAGATCTCTCCTGGCAGCAGCTCCTGGGCAGACCATACACACTCTTCCTGCAAATTCCACATTTAACAGCATGTTTGCTGCTTGCTTATCACACACAGCCTGCTCAAAATAGAAGCATTTGAGAGACAGCTGACGCCTCAGGTCCTTCAGCTTTGAATGAAGGAGAAAAAAAATCCCCCTCAGACATTCAAAGTCTACCCATTGTAGCTATTGCTAATCTTTGTCACGTACTTCTCCTTTGCCCTACTCACACACCTCTGAAGGTCAAGTGAACACTCAGTCAGCTCTTTATAATATACCAGAGCACCAAAGTCCAAAATAATGCAGCCAAAGAAAACTAGTCATGGGGCTAAAAAAAAAACAAGAAGGAGTCTGACTGCTGTTTTGCTTGTTAAGTTGGTTTGGTGGAGGAAAATCCATCTCCTACCTACCTGCCACTGTACTGTACCAGACAAGGTACTTGAGTCTTCAGCCTTGGCTGCTTGGTAGTCCAAGCGTCTATAGGAAGACTGGCAAATTGTGGCATTACTGCAAGGTATCTATAACCCAAATATGTTGGTTGTACTCATTTAACCCTTAATAGTAAGGAGGGAATTCACAACTGGTCCTCCTCATCCTGAGCACACGATGTGTGCAGCAGGATACCAGGTCAGGTGGGTCGGCATGGTGCCCCAGATGTCAGGGCTGCCTCACCTTCTGCAGCTGATGGCACATGTGCAGTCACAAGAGCACAACTTCTTACTTGCTCATAGGTGCTGTGCAACTCACAGGACCGGAGACCTGAACACACAAGGGAACACAGAAATTACTCAAAATCAGCAGGGACGGAGAATAAGTGTGTTTGATCCCATGCAATGCGCCCTATCACAACAACCTCATCCACCTTCTGTCTTTTAAAACAAATAAATGAGTTGCAAAGACAGCTGGGCTGAGGGGAAGCCTCTGAGCTATAGACTCTAAGTAAAGCAAGGTAACAAGATCCCTGAAATGCAGTATTTTGACATATGTGTGTCCCTAGAACTTCTTGCTGGTTCATTCCAAGAAGCTTCCCAGCTCTTGCTCTACCTGTTGGCATTTTGGATCCCTTTGAGACAATCTTGATCCCATGTCTTGAGATGATATTGCACACAGGGAAAGGGGGGTGTCTAACACAGGGTCCAGTTTCTATTCAGAATAGAAAGCTCCTTAAAAATCCAGCCTTGCAACGTTCAGTTTGTAAGCACATAAATCATCTTTTGCATCTGGTTCTCAGCACGTGGGAGATCTGTTACAGAGCTTGTTTAGAAAGCACATTTGATCTTGGTTCTGACTGGAGCAGAGGGCCTGCATTTTGTCTCTCCTAACTGCACATTGCCCAGCTGTTTGTGTACCAGCTTTCTGTGTAAACAAACCTGCTTCTGCCTGGTTCATTCAGCAGTTTCACAAACTGGCATCTGCGAGCTTGCAATTCCCAGACCTCTCTTGGAATAGGGCTGATTAAAGGAGAGACTGTACTCCCTCACAGCTGTCCTGGTACCTCACAGTAATGGGAAAAGGGATGCAAATAGGACCTTGAAGGTATTTGAATACAGTGAAGATTTTGTTCCAACTGGCCCAGCTGTGGCAGCGACATTAAGGAAAGAAAAGAGTTTGTGCCTTGATTTTCACAGTAGAAGAGTTTTAAAAAGCACAAATATGAATCAGGTCACTCTCTTACACCTCTTGCCATGAGGCTAGCTCAAACCCTTGGGCTCTCTTACCTGTTGCAGTACTTTTCAGAGATGTAGCAATGTGTTTTATTTCCCAACTGAACTTCCATGGAAATGCAGCCATGACAGCTAAACCCATCTGGCTAAGTGGCACCCATCATTTCCCTGACTCTTCCCTGCCCGGGGAGCAGCATCTGACCCTGTTCCCTCCTGACCCTCTGATCCTTCCCAAGAGGCACCAACAAAGCAGTTAACCACTCTCATTCTGAGCTTGTTTCTCAAAACACCATTCAATAATTGGGCAACAGAAAAAAAGACATGGAAAGGAAACAGGACAAGATCCAGCTGGAAGCTACCCACACCCCACGTGCATCACACCATCCTACCACACCAAATCCCTCTAATCCTTGGTGTCACCTACCAAACTCCCTGATTACATGTGCTTTCTCGGGAAGACAGTGAATGAAGAAACCAGAAAGGTAAAACATGTAAATAGAGATTAGAATCATAAACCCCATAAATAAAGAAAAATGTGAATTTCCAGCAATTCTAATTGTTCTGTCTCCATAACCTTTGCGACAACATCTGCAAAGGTCTCCAGAGCAGGATTCAGCAGCTGTGTCAATGCAGCGTGCTCCCTTTGTTTCAAGCGAGTGGGAAGAGAGATTTTCACTAATACAAATCCCAGGTATTTGCACTGATTAGTAGATTTAAAATCAGTAGATTTTAAATTAGTTTAACAGCAAATAACTGTAAAGGAGCCTGATATTGAAATGGAGTAGACTATTTTTGAAACAAATGTTCCTGTTTAACAATTGCAGCTGGTGGAACAGTTCTCATCCCAGGACAACATCCATTTGTATGGGTGTGATTAACTCCACATCACAGGGATTCATCACCATTAAGCAGGCGCCAACCATGTAGGTAACTTCAAGTGCTCATAAGTTACACCCACAGTTAACCAGAAGGTATTACAGATGCAACACCTGGGGGCTCAGTGTGAGAAGTACCTAGAGCTACCATAAAATAGTGCCAGGGTATTGCTTTTTATGAAGATTATGGTCTAACTGAGTAAAGATCAACCCAGGGAAGCCCTGCAGCCCACATTATGCAGGATATCAGATTAGATAACAAACCCATCCTGATTTACAGCTGTGAAATGGCTGAACTCTTCCTACAACTGACTTAGTAGAATTTTAACCCTCTGTGAATCCAAATCAGAGCTGACTGAGCAAGCTGACCCATATATAGTTTATTCTGTGCCATTGCTGAGCCACTATCTCCTCAACATGCCACTCATATCTATTATCTTTTTTTTAAGATTATATCTGAAGACTATATAGAGGAGATTCAAATAGTGTCCACAGATGAGGATTATAGACTATCAGTTTTTTTAGTTGCCTTTATCTGAAGCTCATTCCTGTGATAAGTTGTAAGTTAAATACTTCTTCCTTGCTTCTCCCATGGAGATTTTTTTAGAACTAGCAGTTTAAAAGAATCATTACAGAATAAGCAGGAATTGAAATGAAGCATCTATTAATATTTCTGATTTGGGGAAGAGATTAGATTTTACTAAAAGTCCCACCTTTAAAGATGGAGCTAAGATGTCTATGGCTTCCTCACTGATTTTTTTGCCTTCTTCCTGTAAATAATGTTTCATGGTCAGGAAGCAGCTTTACATAAGTTGCTCAATAAAAATCAGTGTCATAAATGTTAATTAGTCAGGATCATATATATTTGTATATTTGTATATACGTATATCCTTTTTATAAACCTTTTTAAAACTAACTCCAAATATTCTCAGCTGAGTTAACTGACCATTTCAGAGATGAATATTAGCAGAATGAGGAGAAGAGAGCAAAAGACAAGGGATCCCCGATACAAATGTCACTAAAAGCTGATGTTAAAGAGTTGACAGGAGAATACAGGAGCTCTGCTCCAGATGGCAGGAGCTGCAGAGGAAGAAGAGCATGACTGCGAGAAGCAATGAGGGGAAGCTAACGATAGATGAAGTAGGATGAGAAACAGACACTCGAAGGCAGGCATCCAAATCTCCAGGTTACGTAAAATAATTTTTACCATTTATGCACTTCCCTTCTTTTCTGGGTGATGCACATTGCAGACAGAGTTGGTAGAATTGTTTGCAATTACCCCCGCCTGACAGTTCTTATTACAAGCTCCTGCTTTCAACTGCTGGTAAGTTTGTTAGATGTTACTCATCCAGGCTGAAATTTCTTCTGTCAAGGATTTGCCTTGGGCTGATTCTTTCCCCTACCATTTTCTTTTGGGAGGAGGAAAGGGGAGGGCACTTTCAGTAAAAATGGTTCTGTGGTTTCCAGGGCAAGATTAGGCAACCGTTTATTTGAGCAAGAACTTGAAATTTGGCAAAACAGGGGCGAAGGTCACCCCCATGCCAGAAGACGTGGCCAAGTTATAAATGTGTTTTTAAAAAGTCTCAGCTCATGTACTTTAGCAGTGACTTGTCAGCCTGGCAGATGAATTTGCACAGGGTTGTGTCAGCACAGAGCACAGTGTGTCCACTGCCTACTCCCAGGTCCAGGCAGGACTGTCCCCATCAGGCAGCAGAGCTGGATGCTGCCTGCATCCAGTGCTGCCAAAGGCCATGAGCAGGGTAGGTGCCTCTGGGTGCCCCAGGGGGGCTCAAGGCTTGGAGGAGAGTTTGAGCAGGGAAGTGGGGCTGAGGTACCAAGGTAAAAAGGCACTTGGATTACAAAACAGTGAGAATCAGGTTGTGATGATGTAAGAAACTGGAAAGATAAGTACTAATGCCCCAGCCTAGCAAAGAGCCCAGAACCTGAAACAGGGTGACTGGCAGGACAAGAGGAGCAGGAGGAAGGACAGAAAAACATCCTGGTGATGTTACCATGTCCTTTTCAGAGCCCACAGTGGAGCTGAGGACACCTCCAACAGAAATCTGGAAGTCAACTGGCATGTATGTTTTTCCCTGCTTCCAGGGTTTTTAACACTGGCTGAAAACCTGTATTTTCTCTTCCTTAGTTAGGTCTAAAGCTTCAATTCTCCACCAGAGAGATGCATTAGCACTTTGCCTTGGTGGAGCAACTTAGCTTGGGATCAGGGCACACATCTCTGCCATCTGTCATGCATTGCTCTCCCCTAAAGCTGCAGGGGCAATGAGAGGTGGTGCAGAGCCAGACTAGCTGTCTGTGCTCCCTTCCTTGCTGCTTCGTGGGCAAAGAAGAGCAGCTGTCTCTAGGCTGGGCCACACAGAGATGATAAAAGGCCCTAATGCCACATGTTGCTGGCAGCCCTGAAGCATAGCACAGAGCAATGATGGAAGAATTAAAGAAAGGCAAGAAGCAATGGTTGTTAACCATATCTTTAATCCTGTGTTTTAGCAATCTCTTTCTTCCCCAGCCAAATCACCAGCCAGTCTTCTGTCACATCCCCACCAGCTCCTCACCCCAGTATTTTCCATAAATACAAAACTAAACCTCTGCCTCAGTCATGCCTGTGTGTCTTCATTCTGCACCTCAGCATCTTCCCAATACCATTGCCACCAGTGACCACTATCACTCAAGCCTCAGCCCCAGTATCATCTAAATATCCCAGCACTCTCCCGATAACTCAGATGCAGCAACAGCACCCTGGAGCCCTCCTGGCTCTTGCATTAAACCCTGTTATTCTGTGGCCTCTACACCTTCTCACTCCACTCATCTCCACATCACCAGTGACTCTGATCACCTTCAGGATTATTCCGACAACAACTCCCCCATCCCTGGTGTTGCCCAAGACCCCAAGGTCTAGTTCCCAGTGTCATCCTGAACACCTTCTCCAGCTGCCTCCTCCTCTTCATGCAAGGGGAGGTGGACACAGAGACATCACCAGCAAAACAGCACAACACTTGATTGTCTTTTCTAGACACAACCAATTCTGCCCCAGGGCTGGTGTTCCTCCCAGCTGACCTTGGATGCCTGCATCCAATCCAGTGAGTATCAGTTTCCTTTAAAGTGAATGGAAGTAACAAGATACTTTTAGGGCACCACTGATCTACCTCACTTTATTAGCTCAGTTTAGGTGTGTCCTTTGTTGGTGTACAAAGTTTTTTGAGAGGATTGCACACTAAACAACATATGTTCACTCTTATTTCTTAAGTCATGCTCAGCACTTGTCTTTACTGTACTCCATAACAGCATTTCAAATTTCCAGGAAGCATCCTGTGCCATGAGCTTGCCGAGCAAGGGCTGGCTCAGCAGCAGCACCTTTGGCTGATTGACGCCATCAGCACACAACCACACCATGCTGTATCACACCACAACAGACCATACCACCCAGTGCTAAGAGCTGGGATCTCAGAGCACGGTGAAAAAAAAAAATCATAATGCAGTTGGGTACAGAAATGTCAGGGCAGTAAGCATTATTGAAGAGCAGAAATAAGGGAAAGTTCCAGGAATGATTTCTCCACCATTTCCATCCTTGTTCCTAGAACACAACATTCTCAGCTAGGCATCGTTTAGAATACATTTAAGTGATATCTTTTGTTAAGGCACGTTCCAGTTTGATCAGCTTGACCAGAAAAGTTGGTTGCAAGTTGTAGAGGCTGCAGAATGGAGGGGACAACAACATTATGCACTGGAGAACACCACGATGGGCTCATGTCTGGAATTCCCTGGGCAGTTTTCTCTATTGAAAATGATACTGTGGGAATGGAAGGGCTCCAAGAAGGGCTACAAGGGCTCAGAGGTTTCGGAATGATTTCACAAAAGGAGTACTTGAACAAGATACAGGTTTTTTTCTCAAGAATAGAGAGGACTGAGGAGAAAAAGAAGAACTATAAATAGGAATAAAGTGAGCAGGAAACTACTCCTCACCTTTTCTTCTGTTACAAAAATCAGACAGCATCAAATTAAATTAGGAGGGAACAAGTTCAAGACAAGTGAGAAGCAATGGCTATTTGCACAACAGTTAATCAGGCAAAGAACTGTGTAACTCCTTGCAACATGATGTAGTGAATGCTGAAATGCTTACCAGCTGTTAGGAGAGCATTTAGGGCTTCTACACCTCACTCAAAGTGTGCAGTCAGTGACAATGCTTCTGTGCTCTGGCCTTCAAACAGGTATGTACACATGTGTTTCTCCCAGTGCTTTACAGCCTCTCTGCTGTTGCCACAGCTGCAAGGTGGTACCTGCCTCTGCAGAGCTTTGCTCTGGGAAGCAGATTTTTCTAGGGAAAAAAAAAGTTGTGTGTAAGCATGAAACAAAATTCAGAAACAAAAACACAGTGCACAAACACATAGATAATATGTATATATATAAGGGTGTTTTTTTTAAAGTTGATCTTAAACAGTTGTTCTCAACGTTTTACTACAGGAAGATTTTTTCTTTGTGCATTGAAACAAGAAAATCTGAAATAACATCATCTTTCAAAAATCGATCTTAGTTCCAAGCTTCTTTTACATACTATAGATTGGTTGCTTATTCACTGAATGTTTTCATTATGTGCTTCTGTAGGGAAGATAATTTGTAGCCATATTTACTTGAAGACTATATTACAATGAAGGCATATACATAAATAATGTATATGAGAAGGCAGGGTGGGATTGCCTGGCAGCCTTCAATCTGTCAT
Source organism: Empidonax traillii (assembly GCF_003031625.1). Lineage (NCBI taxonomy): Eukaryota > Metazoa > Chordata > Aves > Passeriformes > Tyrannidae > Empidonax > Empidonax traillii. The sequence goes on from NW_020956046.1 coordinate 478,814, forward strand.
TCCTTTGACTTCTAACCTGGCAATCTTAGCATAGCTCTTTGTGTGGGACAAATTATAAACCAAATAATCCTGTGGTAAGGCTTTCATTGCCTACACACTACTGAATGTATTTATTTTCTAATTCCATTCAGGTCCCGAGTGCTGTCAGAGTGCCAAAGTTTCAGTCAATATGATTTTTCATTCTGCAAAATATTCTTTTTTTAGTTTAAAATGGAACTGTCAAATCTCTTGCGATGACTGGGACAGTATTTTTTACAAAGCTATCAAAAACTATGGAAAGTTTTCTAGGTCTTCTGAAGATCTTCACATGAGACAAGGCTGTTGAGGTGCACTGAGTCACATCCAGCCACAGCTTCTCTGGGGCCTGACAGAGGACCTTATAATCTCTTGAGATTATTTTAGTCGTTCAGTCTGGTGGTTTAGTAAGTGACATGGTGCCCAAAGAGAACGGCAATGAGCACATCTCACAGCTGAGAGCCCGAAGGTCATAGAATCATTAAAGTTGGAAGGGATCTCTAAGATCATCAAGTACAGCTATTAACCCAGAACCACCGTTCCCAGCTGCCACATCTACGCTCCCTTTGAGCCCTTTCAGGGACAGTAATTCTACCACTTCCCTGGGCAGCCTGTTCCAATGTCTGATCACCCTTCCAGTGAAGAATTTTTACCTAATGTCCAATCTAAACCTCCCCTGGTGCAACCTGGGGCCATTTCCTCTTGTCCTGTCACCAGGTCCCTGTGCAAAAGCATCACCTGAAAGCAAAGGCTCTGCAGGTTCCCCTCAGCATCCATCTGCAGCAACATCAAGCACAGAAACTCTGCATGGTGTCTCAGCAGTGATTCATTACCATGGAGGAATAGTATTCTTTGATGCGTGTCACCCACCTTCCAAGGGGCTTTCAAAGGCTTTTTCTCCCCTTGTACAGGGCCAGGCAGTGGTTTGACTGGGCCTGGGAGGGAAGTGGATCTCCTAGCACTCTTCAGTTCATTCCCTCCTTCTTCTTTGTGTACAAGTGAAGAGGGGGAAGGAAGGAGGAGACTGAGCCCACTTCTGGAGATGCAGCAGCTGAAGATCCAGTTAAAGCTGCCAGAGAGATTGCTTCCTTATTTACTACTGCAAAATAAAGGACAATTGCCAAGGATTTAGTTAATCTATCATAAAAAAATCAACTGCCCTACAAAGCTGACACTTATCTTTGTATTACTGCAAATGACACATCCTTTTGCTGTTTCAACATTGGTGGCATGAAAGTTTTAACAATTAACAAAAAAAGCTGAAGTAACCACATTAAATTTCTCAGTATGCACTGTGAACAACATAAAAATAGCTTAGGATTCTAGAATCATTCCAAAGCAAACACAACCTAAAAATAATGAAGCTAAAGTTAAATTTAACAGAAATCAAATATATTAAGATCCAGGAAATGTTAAGCTAAAAAAACCCTTGCTTTGCTCTGACTCTAAAAAGTTATTTCAGGATCATAAACAATATTCAGACTTACACTGAGCTAGGATTTTTTTGATGCTTCATCTATATATTTTCTTCTGTTTGAGATTCTGGCCTTTACAGATGTTTGGCATTGGGCATTTATGAAGCAATTAGGCATTTAGAAATGGGCATTCCCAATTGACTATTATGGTTAGAGTATTTTTTAGGAGACAAAGGATTGAGGACAAAGGAAGTTCTTCAGCTTAAGACATAATCGGTTCAGAAGTTGAGCATTGCTCTGCATAAGAGAATTTTGATTGAATAATGATGCTTTTAAAGAAAACCAAGAAACATATATTACCGTTTACTTCGCACTTGGTAAAAACATCATTCAAGAACACAGTTAATGTAATTTATAATAGAAATCTTTTCTGGTTTTCACAACATTAGCAAGCAGATGTTCAGGTTGTGTATTTGAGGTCCATGCTTAAATATTACCTTTTTAAAATTAGTGTTGTTGCTACCAACACTCCTCCGTAAAGTCCCAAAGCTTCTGAATTGCTATTGGGTTCATGTTATTCCCCTGAGGGCCATGGTTTGTTGGACCTATTACCTAATGCTATGTAGGATACATTTCCTTTTGTTTGTTTGTTTGTTGTTTTTTTTTTTGGTTTTTTTCGGGTTTTTTTAATGTAGGCAGTTGGTGCAAACTCTATCTCTTTAAAAATTAGTTGTGAAGTATTTTCTTCTTTCCTTGGAGATAGTTTTTATTTATCTCAATTTTCCATAAAGGTGGGTTGTGGGTGCCATTCTGTCTGGGGGAAGGAGGGGAAAGACCGCTGCTTCCAATAGGATTGGTTGCATCAATTTCAAATTCCTTTGGATTGGAAAAAGTAGCAGAATTAGGCCAGAATTAAAAATGGGAAGAGCCAAAAAACCAGTAAAAAAAAATCAGTTATGATCAGCAGATAGCTTATTTATTCTGAAGGAGAAGAAGAAATTAAGTTCTAGTTTTTTGTGTCTCTTAGTGGGTAACTGAGATTCTCCCCAGCTGGTAGCAAACCAATATTCACCCCCAGTATGACATTTATGACCTCTCTCTCCCAGACAGCCATGAACTAATCACACAAATGCCACAAAATACAGAAAATCAGCTTCAGCTGGAGAGCAAGTCTCCAGGCAATTTCAACAGCACCAGTGTCACAAGGACCATCTCACTTGCAGGAGTCAGCTGCAAGCCTGCCAAGCCAAATCTCTCAGCACACACCTCTTTTCAGATATTCCTATATAGATACCTTAAAAAAAAAATCACTTGCCCAGATATAACACTGCCAGAGAAGCCCAACTTTTTGAGGGGATCCCCGTTGTTACTGATTTTAATGGGTTGATCCCATCATCACGGGATTTTTTTAGATGTGTGGACTTTGGAGGACTTGCTCAGGCACGAATGCTGGGGCCTGAGTCACCGTATCACTGGTGGGACAGGAGATGCCAATCTTTTATGTATAGACCCCTATGGTTTGGGGAGAGGCTCTGTGCTGAGAGGAGTACAATGCATGGGGGGGGGTGTTGGGAGTATCTGGCAACCTGGTAGGAACACAGACGGTTCAAAGCAGATTGGCATTGTAGCATTTGGATCACTTTTCAGTTCCTCACAGATCTTTTAATGCAGAAGTGGAATTTGCCCTGCAAAGGGAAGGTTAAAAACATGGAAGTATTCATCAAGCAAAACTGGATTCAGTTTGTTGTAGGTCCCGTACACAGATCTGTGATTTACTGTAGCCTGTAAGTAATGTTTAGAGTTCCCTGCCATGGCTCTTAATTATGTTGTGCAGAGCTCCAAACTTATTTAAAGTTGTAGCAGACAAGTAGGATTTTCGTGCTTAGGATCAGGGTGATTCAGTCAACCACACAAAAACCTGTGGCCTCAGTGAATGCACTGGCACAGAGAAAGCTCAAGGTCTGCTGAAAGGGAGCTCTGCTGTTATCAACTTTAGCTATTCTCTTACATTATTTTAAGCCAAAAGCAAGGAGCAATTTGAAAGTAATGGATGTGAATGAATTTCTACTATAAATCAGGGGGAAAAAAATCAAGCTAAATGGAAAAATTGCTTTTAGAGGCTATACCTCCTACTGCCCCATCAGCTGTGTTTTTATTTTTTTTTCCCAGACAGAAAAATAAGATAGGACCTAAACCAAAAATCCCATTATTAACTTGCAATTTATGGCATAGCAACAGTTATCCAAAAGGATGCTGGATTACCTGGCTGTATGTTTGCTTTCATCTATCAACATTCTGGAATGATGCACTTAATTCAGTATTTCTTAACTATGCTCATGCTTTGATAATTGAACTACACCCTGGGAATGGGATATTTTTCTGTTACCTGGCCATCACACCCTCCACTAAAGAAACACGGCAGAGGTAATGCAATTACTTTTTTGGTAAATGATGTAGAGACTCCACATACCTTCTGAATGGGTGAATCAAGCAATTTATCTTTCATCAAAAACATTTTAAGGTAGCTTTACAGGATTAGTAAACTTCATGGGAAATAACAGATGAATGACTGTGCTCTCATTGAAGTAATTGCACTGGGCATGACTGCGTGATTACTGACACCTTCACAACCACTCTTTTCAGTCCTGAAGCTGACTACAGATTCCTGTTTCCCTCACCTTGCCGGACAGAATGGTATTAACAGGTTTATACTGAGCAGTGAATGCAGTTGAAGAATATCCCAGGGAGAATTTTCCAGGGTCTCTACTACCTGTGACAACTCGTTTCTACACCTGTAATTTGACTTACTAGAATTTTTCTCCTGCTTTCTGCAGAAAAAGCTGCACAGCTTCTAAACCACCACAGAGTTTAGGCACCCTCTAGTACAAACAGGCAGTTTTCTGGCATCCCA
>NW_020956046.1:486934-488153 GCF_003031625.1 Empidonax traillii
TTTCTTGAGCACTTCCACCGATGGTGACTCCACCACTTCCCTGGGGTGATGAGGGTGCACTTGATCCCCTCATCCAGATCATAGATAAAGACATAAAATAGAACTGGCCCAAATACTGAACTCTGGGGAACCCCAGTTGTGACCAGCCCCCAGCTGGGTATAACTCCAGACACCATCGCTCTCTGGGCCTCCTATGCAGACAGTTTTTTACACAGCAAAGAGTGCAGCAGTCCAAGCCATGAGCAGCTTGTTTCTCGAGGAGAATGCTGTGGGAGACAGTATTGAAGGCTTTACTGAAGTCCAGGTAGACAACATCCACAGCTTTTCCCTTATCTACAAGCTGGGTCACGTGGTCATAAAAGATAATCAGGTTGGTCAAGCAGGACCTGCCTTTCCTAAACCCATGCTTCCCAGACTTCTTTTTATTTTTAACTAAGTGCTGAATATATTTCAGAGAATTGCCAAGTGAGCCTGGAACACCTGGAACAAATATCCTGCTTTGCAGTAATACAGTCTATTTATGGCTGCCTCAGAAGGTCACTCATACTTCAACTACTGCAATATGTCACCACTTTATAAATGAGAGTGATATCAGCAAATAAAATAGGTGCCTTATCCTTCCTGGGCACTGGCTTTCTAATCCCAGGTGCAAGGTGCGATGTTAGGCTTAAACTTAAAGGACCTGGGTGACTAAAGCTGGCTATGAACTCAGGAGTACAAGACAAAATGACATAAGCATCAAGCCCTGGACCCTTAATTAATAAAACACAAATGCACTGAATTTCACAGGGTTGGGGCATTTTGGTGCTGAATAGTAGTAACTTTAGAACTGCTAAACACAAATAGTGTACGACTTTGGCCATTACAAATTGCACTTCATTAAAAAAAACCCCACTTTTCAGAATTTCTCTTTTATGGAAGGTCAAAATTAATGAATCCTGTCAAGATATTTTAAACTAAAATCTTCAGGTACTTTCAAGGTATGTCATTAAGTATTTCACAATTCATAAGTCAAAACTTGGAAATTAAAATAGTGTCTTTATTGATAGTCTGCCACAAATTAATGCATAAACTTAGAGTTAGCCAAAAATGTATCTGCCATCTGAACATGGCAAGCATATCTGCAAAAAGTGGATGCTTTCTTCTAGTAGATAATCTGTAGTAGATGTTCTGTTACCAGCTCTCATTACAGTGCCGAATGCAATTAAGAATTGTTTTA
>NW_020956046.1:491459-531304 GCF_003031625.1 Empidonax traillii
TACAACACAGTATTTTAACTTTTACATTGCTGTTATCAGATTCTAATTCATAATCTTGCAAACATACACGAAAAATAAGCCACTGGTCATAAATTCTAATGATTACATTCAAAACTAGCCTTTAAAAAAATTAAAAAGTTACAGGCAAAACATACTGGTTTATGTACTCACTAGCTTATCAGGCTACAATAGGCATGTTGTAAGTATAAAAAAGCAGACAATTCAGATTTAAATAAGACTGTGTGAAATCAGAAAAAAAAACGTAGATTTCACTATTAAAAAAACCCCAAGAACACCTATAATTACTTCCCATCCTACAGCTACAGTTAAACCAACTAACAAAAATAATCAAAGTATTGTTGACAAACGAAAGTTAGGCTAGAGTATGTGGCAACAATCAAAGTTCATATATGTTTCTATGTAAAATGACTCATGATTTACTATAACATATGAACAAGAGCACTTCATGACTAATGAAAGAGCTACTAGTAGAAACATTTAATGCCAAACAGTCTTCAGCCCTCCTAAAAGTTGTATCTCCAAATCAGTATTGACTTCTTTTGACCAGATACATCATTTTTGGCTTGTCACCCGAGTATGTCATGTTTTACCACTTGTCACAGGCAGCAGGAGACAACTAGCTAAGCAAACTACAAGCAGTGACATGCAGAAATTAACTCTCAAGTCTGAGTACTTAGATAAAATGATATGCAAGCGCACACTAGGACAGAAGGAATGGCATTCGTCATCCATATAGGCTCATCATCCCTCCCCACCCCCCTTGAACAGTAGTTGCAACAGCAATAGAAAAAAATCAAGATGTCTGTTCTTCAGAGTCAACTGTGGAAAAAAGTCAGCAATATATAACAGCAGCGATGGACAAGGAAGAGCAAACTGAAAGAATCTTGTTGAATATTTGTTCATTTACTTTTTCTGAACATAAGCCAAAGTGTGCCACACTGGCTTTTTCTGAACTTCAGATACAGATGTCCTAATCTCCTTAGATCCTTCACAGACTTAGAATTCAGTCTCCCTGAGGCCCCTATAACCAAGTAAGAAAACTCTCTTTATCTAGCTTGGTGGCTGCCAAGACAGATTCCATGTCATTAAGGATGTCAGAGCTCAAAGCCTCTTGCAGACTTGGCATCAGTTCTTCTCCTTCTATATTCATCCCATCTCCTTCCAGTGTCCCAAGGTCCACATTTGTCCCTGGAATGGCTTCAAGGTAGTCTGGGAAACGGTTCTGATGGGATGGTATGTTACTTTGGCCGATACTGTCACCTAGTTATAACACAAAGTAAAATGGATATTAAATATACTGGAAGTACCAAACCTATAATTTAACAGGACAACTGGTTAAAAGGTTAATCATGTACCTCTTGCATTATACAAATAATGTGATTCATAGAAATCCATCACAAAACCCAAAGGTAACTTCAGTGCATGCAGATGCACTAAGAACATGTCTTTGTTTCAAACCTTCATCTACACAATCCAAACCTCTTCAGGTCTTTGAAGTCATTTAGCATAATTTGATTTTTACACTTAAAGGAAAAAGACAATACTACATCAAATACAGTTTTGGAGTAGTATTAACAACACTGGACAAGGTACTATTAGCTCTGAACAAAAAATATTACTTTAAAAAGCAAATTCCTTATAACATACTCAAATTCCTTATAACAATAGGACTGATACTGTTCATGAGCAATCTCCCATCCTTCCAATACAGTTGATTACAAATATGTTTTTTATCAAATCTAACCATAATATTTCTATTACAGAAATAGGGGAAATAGAAAAAATAGAAAAAGGTATAAAAACAATGCATTAAGTATCACAACTTCTCAGAGTTGCTTGTTTTCATTGCAAATGGATACAAGTATATTAGGAAAACATGCATTAAAAATGAACACAAAACCAGACCTGTATCCATCTCATCAACACTGTTCAGGAAGTCATCTGGGGTTCTGGGTACACTGTAACTGCTCATGCTAAGTCCACTATCTGTGCTTTCATCTCTGGAGTGATATGTTCCACTGTAACAGAAGAAAGGGAGAAAAAAAATTAGGGTTTTTGAAGAAAAACAGAGGGTTATTGAAGAAAATAAAATAGATGCTTGTTTTTAACCAATTCAAGGGCTTTGTAAACATTGCTGTCCTGAGAAATACTCTACTATGATAAAAAACCTGAAGCCTTTGTGTGGGTGAGACACCCGGGTTGTATTTTATGCAGACCTTTTCCAATTAAAACCATATTATTTAGATTCGATTTAACTTGATGAGAGCATACTCAAGTAGCTTTAAGAAACTGCCTACTTGTGTTCTGCATAATTTTAATCTTTTCACACCCACCCACCCACAGCTAAAACCATTGGAAGCATATCAGATAGTCTGTAATGATTATAAAAAAAAAAAAAACAATGGTAGTTCACCCTTTCATGCTCCCTTTATAAGGATATAAAGGATATCCTTTATAAGGATAAAAAAAAATATTTCTAACTACTAATGTCCCCATGTTTAATCAACCACTGAAGTATATTTTTAGGTCACTGCTGTTATAAATAGTTGGAAATCCTTTAGCAATTCTTCAATTGCTTCCCACTGCTGCATTACTACTTGTTCAGTCACACATGTCAAGGCAAGAGAGTGCTCTAATATAAATCAATTACTGGTACAGAAGCCATCCTGTAAACAAACCCTACTCAGAATGATCCTGTTGACAGAACAGTTAACCAAACTGATGGCATGGGGCCTTACATGCACTCACTTTCTTACTGCCTTCTTACTGCCAGCGCAGCGAGCAAGACCAAGAAAGCACAGTGGGAAATTTGGGATGGGGCGGGGAAGCTGGCCAGCGTATTGAGTTTACATAGCAAGGTTTTGGTAGCGAGGGGTCTGCAGGGATGTTCGCTGTGAGAAGGCACCAGGAGCTGATCTGACGTCTGACCCAGCTGGTTCCAGCTGGCTACAAAGTGGCCCAGCTGCCCCAAGGCTGAGCCCATCAGTGACACTGGTGCTGCCTTTGTGATAACATATTTAAAAAAGAGTAAAAATGCTGAACAGACGGGAGAGAGGAGTGAAATTATGAAACAGCCCTGCAAGCACCAAGGTCAGTGCAGAAGGAAGGGGGGCAGGTGCTCTAGATGCCAGAGCAGAGATTTCCCCTGCAGCCCAAGGGGCAGACCATGGTGAGGCAGCTGTGCCCCTGTAGCCCGTGGAGGTAACATGATGGAGCAGAGATCCACCTGCAGCCCCTGGAGGACCCTGTGTTGGAGCAGGTGGGCATGCCCTGAAGAAAACTGCAGTCCATAGAGAGTCCAAGTTGGAGCAGGCTCCTGGCAAGAGCATAACATTACCTCCCTTCCCCTGCATCTCCTAATATCCAGTCTTCACAAAATATTTTAAAAATCTGTATTTCTTCAGGTTGGGGTAGCATTCACTGAGAATCCTTACTGATTTTCCAGCCTGCACGCTAAGTGAAGACCAATCTCATTGACTGTTCTAATTAGCATCTGAAGACATACTGATACTTCTCATAACATGCTTGTGAAGTATTAAGTATGCGCCTTTTTATTAAGTATGAAGAACCAAAGTGATGATGAACAGCTATTCAACAGTGGATGCCAGTAGAATGCCACAAGCCATATAAATATATAAGTATTAGATTTCATGAGGACATCCTTACTGTGCAAGAAAGGAACTTAACATTTCTTTACAGTTAAATCAAAAATATTTCTCTTTTTTTAGATTGATTTAAAAACAGAATCACCACACATTTGATACAATCCTAATAAATAAACTATTTAAAACTTTTGTGAAAAAATATGCTGGTTTACTTTATGGGACAAAATACTAAAAACAGAACTGAGGCTATGCTGAACTAAATCACTTTTGCGGAGAAGGCTTTTTGGCTGCTGCTCTCACACTTGGAATGTCCAGCACTTCACTTCAAATCACTCCTTAATACACGTTTCCTCTTTCTTCCAAAAGGATTTCTTCGTTTAGTAGTCATGCCACCCAAAATTACCACATTCAGCTAAACAGTATTACCCAAAATAGAGTGGATTCTTCTTCAACTAATAACTATTAAAATATGTGTATACAAAAGAAGGAATACCAATTTAGGAGTTAAACAGGGAATTACCATACTACCAATATAAATCTAGCAGATAAAAAGATATGAACAGCGTGGTAAATTAAAGGTGAAATAGTCTAAGAAAATCTGCATTGCTGAATGACCCATTCAAAAAAATCAAATATGCCACAATGACAGGAAGTACTGAAGATAGCAGGCAGATTAGTCTATGTAAATGAAAACACTACTGCACATTTTCTCAAACTGCTCCAGTGCAGTGATTATTTTCTGAGATTCTTTTTTTTTTTTTAATGATTTTATTATATAAGCAGTGGACGACCTAAACTTCAGGGCCTAAAATTAGGACTGTCTCACCAGGAACAGCCTATAAAGATAGAAAGAAGTATTTCCCTAAGTCTGTACTTTAACATAAGGAATACCAACAAGAACTTTAAGCAAAACTACTGGGCTGCTGTATCTAGTTCAGGACAGCAAAGCATTTTCACAAACGTCCTTTCTTAAAAATCTTTCCCATAACCATATGACAGAATTAAATGAAGTGATGAACATACAATAACCTAGAAGAAGACAGTGCTCAGATCAAAATGCAAATTAAAATATTCTGAACTCAAGTCAAGTACACATTTTTCATATTTTGCGTGGGGTAAGGGCTACAAAAAACCCCCCACAAACCCAGTCAAACCTATATGCAACTAGGCAAGCAGTACCTTTTTGCACTTTACAGTAAATATCAACCTGCCATGAAATTACAAAACATGAATTTGCCCTTTCTAGCTTTTGTCCTGTTTGTAGCTAATGGCAAAGATCCATCACTTTATATTTCATGTGTATAGACTCACAATGGATAAACTCCATCAGCCCATTGCTGTGGCCATTTGAAACCTGAAGATGCATTTCTTTCAGAAAACAGGTTTTGAAGACATGAGGACCTGTATGTATGACGGCAACAGCCTTGCAAAAATTCAAGCTAGTATGTTACTATAACACCATCATCTATCTATTGAGGCTTCTTATACAAGAGCAGGTAAGGTTTAACATTTCTTGTCCTTTCTGCTCCTTAGGGCAAGACCAGCACAGTTGCAGCTCACATGAGATCTCAGGATGAATTCCATTGGAGGATAATTTTTTGTTAGAGGGAGGGATTAAGTTTTCCAGTCATATTTATCTGTGTAGGCGATAAATTTTCCTGAAGGGATTACCCAAAATACACATATCACTTATCTCAAGCTCCAGCAGTTCTTCCAGAGTTGTAATGTTTAGTATGAAGCATTTGCAAGCTGTAATTTGAACAGTATTTCCAGCAGAACAAACACTCCAACTCAGAGGGAATAAGGAAGAAGTTACATGAAAAACTGGTGTATATTGCAAAATTCTAAATCTTGAATTAAAATACCCACTTCAAAATAATACAGCCTTTAAAATGAAACATGCCACTATTTGCAGACCTAACATTAACAGAGTAAAAATACTGCTAAATACTTGAAGTAGAGGGAAGGGGTGAATGGAGAAACTTTAAAATTAACCTCAAGGTGTAGTCCTAAATGTGCCTCACAGTTCATTTGATCTCACAGCAAGCTATTCACAAATTCTTTGAGTCAGTAATTTGAAATGACTGTTAGTCAACAGATTATGCAGAGGCAAACATGTTATGACTTTGAATAAAAACCTTCCTACAAGTCTGAACAGACTACTTCCTCCCACAGGAGACAGCTTTTAATCCTTAACTTTTACTAGACTTGCCATTTAAGGAAAGATTCATTTACAGCTGTGGCTCTTGGCACAGACAGATGTTCAAAATAAACTATTACATGTACCAAACAGAATTTTAAATCAAATTTTTTTTCTCTAGTAGCTACTCCTACAAACCTGTTAAGAAAGGGATCAGAACTATTTGTAGTCATTGTTCTCAGTTCCTGAGACATTCCAGGAGATGACACGGGGTTTTGAGATCCACCGTCTTGTTCCATTGTTGGAAGCTGGCTACGGAGAGCCAATTCCTAGAACAGCAGGAGGGGGGAAAAGAGAGATCATGTTAGGCATTTGAATGCACTTTTCAGATACACAGACACATGACATTATAGATAATTGATGCTTTTACTGCTTCTAGTTACAAGAGTTAAATGAAATAAAATTTCTGAGGACAAAGCAAGAATCTGTCCTGGCTTCAATGACAATGCAAGTTCCACCAGTAATGCCTAGCATTACAGAGACTGCATTGAAAATGTATTTATGGATACAAATATCTGTATATCTACATAAATATTTTCTAGTTCATTTCAATATCTTTTTGCTAAGTATATTCTTAAGACCAAAAAAAAGAATTGCTAATACTATTTGACCCCAAAGGTATGTCTGTCTACCTCTATCGATTAGGACTTTTTCCTCATTTCTCTTGAATTCTGATTCAGTCCCTGGTTTCCTTTTTACCTTTCTTGTTTCAGTCAGCAAACTTTCAAGTCTTCCCCATTCACCCTTCCTGTTTGAGGCATGCATTTAGAAATTTCTGACTGATCAAACCTATTTGAATTGTCCCACAAATAAATCCCAAAGCTCTTTAAATCTCTAGTAATTTCTTCATAAAACTTAAGACACTGCTATTCTAAAGTTACAAACCTAGATTACATACACATTTTTGCACATCTGACTGTTCACCAGTTTGAACCAAACCATCCATAAAGCTTGTCATTAGTAATTAATGAAAATAAGTTTTAACACAAAATACGCGAAATTAAAGGTGGATGGAGATAAGCAGCACTTAATGCAATTTCCAGTGACCCCTCTCCCCCTTTTTAGACAAGTAATCAATGAGTTAAATGTGAAAGAAAAAATAATAATTTTCTTCAAGTAACTCTCCTAAAACATTGTCAATGGCTCACCATGACTGAGTTTTTTTAATATAAAGACTGGTAAACAAATCTATTGACTATCTTGCTACCATTATTAGTAGTATGGGATTTCCAGGTTGTGCCTGGAAAGTTAATCTCAGGCAAAACCAATCAGTGTCAGTCTTGACAGTGCTCAATATTTCTCATTTGTCAAGTGAGAGGTCTTCATCCATTCTCAATGACAAGCCTAAGGACTACTGTACTGTACACTGTTAAAATATAAAAAAATAACCTTGTCCCCAATTCTTCTTCAAAGTGATTTCTTTTTTAAAAAAATTGAAGGTTATTTTATTTTCCAGCAGACTGTGCTGAATATCCCGCCTGGCTCTTTTTTTTTTTCTTTTCTAACCTGCATATGCTTCACTCCCATTACTGTGGATTATTATTACATATCCCTTTAATACCAAGTTTTATGTCTTGTACTAGAAGATTTTCTCACTACACTTGATTAGGTCTTTGCAGAAAGTGTACAAACACAGCACTGGTTTTTGTGTTCATCACACCCAACTGCCTACTTTAAGTAAATCCAGTCCCCTGCTTACCACCACTTACTTTGCTACTGTTCTAATAAATAGTAATAATGTTCCTTCCTCATTTTCAGATCACACAATGTTAGGCACTTTTTTATCATTCATAAAGGTTTATCCATACAATTTTCATTTGCTTATGTAATAAACCCAAGTGGAAAGCCTATATAATGAGGTCTTACTTCATAGCTAAGTTTACAAACTTGTATCAGTCACAAATTACCTGATATACAGGCAGACTAAAACCATTTAGAAAAAAAACCCCAAAAGTCTTAATTCCTGGAATGCTTCCCAAAAAGCGATCTGAAGAAGGCAGAAGGTTTTAAAACAGCCATTGTAGGGGTGGCTCAAGAACTGCTCACTCATGCTCTGTCCTTTTCCCCTTCCCTCTTGGTTTGATCTGTACACTGCATCTTTATTTCCTTGAGCTGCAATCCCTGACTGGGATGAAGAGGAGGAGCCAAAAGCGCCGAAGAGGCTTAATCATACACCAGTGCCACAAAGAGTAGTAACAAAGCAAAACCTACATGGACTCATTTCTGTATTTGATGCACTAAAGTGACATTGCGTGTCACTGTGTGGTAGGCCTGGTCTTTTCAAGCAGCACTGCCTCTTGATTCAATAGTTGAGAGAGTGAGAAAAAGAGACAGAAGGGAAAATCCACATGTCCCTTTTCAAGAGCTGTTGACACCAGGAGAGAAAAAACCCCACAAATTCTTTTCTGTTAATCGTATTTCACTGAAGGTCCACTAAAAAGAGTTGTATTAAGTCAGGAGAGACAACTGTATTTTGCCTATTCTTTGGCACGTACAATGTAGTCCAACTAGTATTTTTAAAATTAGTATTACTTTTACCCTTGTTTCAACAACACTGCTAAAAATGTAAAACTACAACTATTTTTAACTATTTATAAGTAGCATTACTGATACTTATTTGGGAGTCAGAAGCACTTTCCCTTTGAAAGAATGTTATTACATTAGTCATTTTAGTCATTTAAGTCATTTATGTCATTCTGGGAGTCTAAAAGAGGAAAGAATTACCAAAAAAGATGAGCAATTCAGAAACAAATACACAGAAATTTTTAATCATTATGTAAGATAAGCAGTTTCCTGCAAGCCCTAAAGAGCATATTAAGACTATTTTTCCTAAAAGGTGCATGCAATGGAAACTGAAGTTGTGTTGCTTGAAGAATGGTCTTTTCATTTCTCCTTCTTTATAAAACTGATTTGCAATAAAAAAAGTTATGTGTTTCCTATACTTAAAAAAAATGTATAGAAGGGTACAAGCCTCTCCAAGCTCCAAACAGAGCAATGTGAACTCTAGGCTTTTAGTCCATGCTTTAAAATATATCCTTTATTAGAAGTATTTAAAGTCTGGAGGCAAAAATAAAACCATGACAAAACCCTGGCTTAGATTTCTATAATCTGATCTCATCCTATTTTTGTAAGTATGTCAAACGTTTTTTAAGTACCTCTGGGAAAAGATTAGTATTCCTATCGTTAAAACAAAAACTGAATTTTTTATTACAAAAAGACCAAAATGATCTGTCATCTCTTCAAATAATTTTAAAAATAAGGTCAGCACTGTGTAGTTTATCTGGCTCACCTTATCCATGTTTTTTTGTCATAACTGCATACAGATTAAGTTTTACATGCAGTTCCAAGGTCATTCACACCATGTCCAAAGTAACTTTATAAAAATACCTTTTTCGGAGCATTTTTATCTTCATGTGCTTTTGAGGAAAGGCAGATGACTCCCTTGTGCAATTCATTTATCATATTCTTACTGTATCAAACATATGATACGCTACTCAATTTGAATTGATATATGCTTTTAATTGGTTTTATCAATTTACTTTAAGAGTGTCAATTGCAACATTTCTGCCCCCAGTCACTGCTTGACTATCAAATTTTCCACAAGCTTCCCTGGCATGTGAGAGAAGTTTTAGGGGAATGACAAGACCACAACACTTATAGACACACTTAGAGCACCAGTTTCTTCTTCCTTTTAAATGTTTGCATTCTTGTGATGGCCACAGAGTTACAGCACATACAGAAAACAAATAAGGAAGACACACAGACAGATGAAGACAAATGAGCTCAGCAATGATACCTTATGCAGTTTTGAAGAGCAAGGGGGAAACATATTATTCAGTGTTGCAACTGTGAAAACCAGCAAAATTAATTTAAGAGGTGATACTCCCAGAGTGATAATTAATTCTATTGTATACACCTAGAAAAGAACTCAATGCTATGTAGAGCACAATGAGCACAGATAGGGCAGCATAAAATGGAACAGACTTTTTTAATGGAAGTCTGGCTTCCGGTCTGATTTTGCAGTCCTTTGCTGTGCCCCTGTTTCATATTCCTCTTAGGGTATAAAGCAATAGCAATAGCTTTATACCCTCTCAGTATTTATCTGCCCCTGGCTCCACAGCACTATACCTGCCCTGCTGAAGTGTTTTGAAGCTCTGTAAGGCAGGTACCTGTCAGCAGGAGTCAGAAATCAGGAAGGCCAAGCACAGCTGAATGGCCTTCCTCTACTGCTTGTTATTCACAGCTATCTCATACTCGGTCAACATGACCTGTATCTTCTGCTGCCCAATTGCTTTAGCAGTACTTGTGTGATTAAGTTTTGCAACAGCAAGCACTACTGGTGACTCTAAGAAACCCTCTGCAGTGAGCTACAACTCCTACGTGTCCTGAAGAAATTAGAGGCATAGGCAATGAAGGCAGTTCTGTTTTACTCTATAGACTTCAAGACAAGGTGTTTATCCATAAAGATCAACACTCATGAGTAAGCAATACAATTATTTTGTTGATCTGTAAAGCTTAGGTGTTGCAAGTCCAACCAAGGGCTTCTGAACTTTCAAATTACTGATATAACACAAATATCTTTCCTACTGGGTATCTTCCATCTACTGATGCTCATTAGCTTCCACAGCGTATGAAACTCAAACTCGCCACAAGAACTAATAAAGTTTCACTCAGATCTATGATTTTCAATAAGGAAAGAAGCTACACTGTTTCAGGATCTGAATAACATTTAAAGCATTTAGTTCCCAAGATGGCTGAACAACAGCAATATTGCTTTTGCAGTAAAACTGGCTGAATCCCACATTTTGTATACTTTGATGGCAGCCAGCATACACTGCCTCCCTATCCCCCAATTCAGCCACACAGGACTCCCTTTCAACAACTAAGTTTCTGTCTGCTTATTTATGTCCAATCATGTATTTAAAGCAGTACCTTAGTGTATGCTCCTCAGAAATGCCAGAGATTTCAACAATAATGAGGTCAAGGAACATCTCCATAATTTCTACAGGACATCCCACTCCAAGCTGAAATCCTTGATGCTTTAAAAAACGTTCGGATTTATTTCACAGTGTTTAGAAGCAGCAGAGTTTGTTAGTCAGGGCAAAGGAAGATCTCGATTTCTTAATCACTGTGGGTCAACACAGTGGGCAACTCCAAAGTGACTTTCTACTGATAGTTACAGATGGCCTTTGACTGTGTATTCTTACCCTCCCTTCAGCTGGAACCAGCATTTTTGTATGGCCATACATCAAGACGAATCAGAAAACAGATCAAGCTGAAAAATGTTTTTTTTTTCTGAGAGATCAGATATTTGATCTATCTTGCAGTGTAGCCATACCAGTGCTTCAGCTAATAGATTATGCAAAAAGGATGTTAAATACATCCTGTTCTGCCGCCTTATTATTTATGGCAATCACTGGCAGACATCTTAAACTGGTGCAGTTCAGTTTGCCAGAGCGTGTCTACCAGACCTCTCAGCAAGAGGTCATTTTATTTAAAAGCAAATACTTTGCTTAAAAAAATACCACACAACTCCTCAGCTCCGGTCTTTAGCCCCTGTTTAGGATGTCTCTAGCCAGCTGGCTAAGTCTTTTTGTGAATTAATTTCTGAAGTCATGGCACCGCACAGGTGTGCTGCGTTATGTGTAAGCCTCATGATACTCTGTAACAAAGCTCTGTGCAACTGATGCTGTGTAAATGACAGGTACTTGATAGATTATCTGAACTAACCTTTAGCTACCTAAAATACAAGTGCTTTCCTAGAATCAAATGCTTATATAAAGATAGTAAGCTAAGACTTGTTATTACATTCTGAATTTACTGCCACAGACTAAAGGAATCAGTTCATTAATTACAAAGATTTTTGGAAGGTAGTCCAGTGAATAACAACAGTTTGCTACCTAATGAAGTCAAATATTCTTGCTAACTAAAGCGTATCAACGGTTCAATGAAAGCTGAGATAAATAAATGCATACAAAGTTGATTTCTGCTTCCTTGGAATCTTGGTATTATATATGCTGCTCTGCTCCCTTATCTTCATGACAGTTCTGTAGTAACAATTTCTGTCCACTGTGCTAAAGAAACATCTAACAAAACTTAAACCACAAGGGATAAAGCAAAACTTAGCAGTAGTAAAAAGAGCTATCAAGCAATTAAAACCCAACAAAAGGGTCACAAATAATACCTGATGTTTTCAGTAAAACTTTCAGCCTCACTAACATCATGGAAGTTCCAAGAGTACAGAATTCAAGACTGCACTTGTTTTAAATGACGCCTTCCTTTCTTTCTAAATGATGTCCCAAATCTGACAGTAACACAGCTTTGTATCGGTGTGCACGCGAAGTGACTGAAAAAAAATCTTTTCTTGAAAAATACCTTATCAACTGGACAGAGAATATGAGAGGTAATTCATAAAATATAAAGGACAAAAGAATAGAGATAATCAACAGAGAGCACATTCCAGGTATGCAGAACTACCAAGAAAGCACCACAAAAGTAACAACAGAAAGCCAAGCTGGAAAGCACAGCTGAACAGAGTAGCAGGGAACCAGGGCTGTACCTGGTTCTCAGAGACCTCATTTCAGTGCTAGAAACAAGCAGTAGATATGGAATGAGCAAGCATATACACAGGAAACTATCTCATAAATGTCTGTGTAGTAAGCTGATCTTATTATCAAATACCTTGATATTAGCAGCAGATAAATAATAAATCTTCCAGTCTTAGCACAAGAAAGTACTTCGCACAACATCTAAGAATAATGCCATCAGTGCCTCGACATTATTTGCCTCTATTTCTTTCCATCACACACCAGAAGGCAAGAATTCTGTTACTTAATATGTGGTCAACTTTATGACATATATAATAGTTGATTGACATCCGCTCTAGGTGAGACATTATTGACAACCAGATGCTAACTGCAGAAAAATGGAAGGAAAACTACTGGGGATGGAGAGAATCTTAAATCATTCAATCTCTTAACTATGGCAGATAGGCATCTTTAAGGTTTCATAAATAATTGATAATGAAGAGTGTTAAGTAACTGGACAGATGCTTGGTGTTTTCAAACTTCCTGGATGTATCCACAGTTCTTGTTTACACACAGTAAGTCTGGAAATTACACTTTTTGTTACAGATACCTTTTACTTGGACATTTTTAGAATTACAGTAAAATCCTCATTCAAACAAGAAGAGTCTCTTACAGTGCTTGTTAAAAAAGATGAAGCTGAGCAATTGTTTACTCTTTCCAGAAGGTGCTAAGGCCTCCATATACAACACCTGGAGTGTTTGTGTCACTACAGTACAGTACAGTATCATGGCAGAGAGATAAAAAGTGGCAAGGACACTATGGTCACTCAGTACCAAAAAAACCTGACCATAGATAACAATACACCCATGGTACCGTATCCAAAATGTCAAGAAGGAAGAGGATGTTGGGCTAGATGACCTCCACCAGTCCCTTCCAACCTATTTGATTCTGTGATTTAGAAAAGCTCAGAGATCCCATTCAAAGTTAAGGAACATTTCTTGGATTTTTTTATCCATATAAACCAGATATTTCATTAGAGACAAGCTTCGAGAATGCTGGTGTCACAAAATTTCTTTACAAACAAAAGACCTTAGTCTTCCTCGAATTAAGAGCACAGAACATATGAAGATTTTATTTTCCGTATTCCTTAAGAGAACATCTAAAATTTACAAAAGAGAAGCTATTCTTCTGTCACCAAGCACAGCTTTATCATCATGAAAGCAGGTAATTCTTCCAAACTTCATTAATTTTATTCAAAAAGAAAGAAAGGATTTGTCAGAAAGAAAAAGCTGACTGAAGAAATGTTCATTCTTTCTACAGATTTTTCACAGATTCATTAGGTCATCTATGACCTGATCAGATGTACAGATAATAATAGCATCATGGGAGAAGACAGACAATTGTTTCTATAGTACAAGGCCTCAAGAAGCATTTAGAGAACAATTTCCAGAAGAAGTTCTCTAGGCACTTTCTTCCACCTGTGGCTGCTCAATACATTATTGAAGTGACACATGAAAACACAAAAAATACATTTTAGATGATACAACATGAATAATCTAGAATTACAGAACTTTTAAGCTGACATGATTGTCTACTTTTCTATCCAACAGATCACTCAAACACACCTTAACTCATTAACAAGTGTAGATTAACAAAACTGATCCCAGGCAGGTGACTATATAGGTGAGCCTGGTATGAAGGTAGTTTAAATGTAACTGCAATCCTGATTTTTGCACAAATCCATTAATCGGTTCCCATGCCAAACCAGAATGACCACTACATAGGCATTTAATGAATTATCAGTATAGGCCATTTGAGTTTTGGCAGCTTTTTAGAATTTAAAGCCAGAACTTCAAGAAGTTCCAAAAATCTCATCTTACAGAGTTAAGTATGGAACTGATACCAAAGTTCTCCATTTGCTGCATATTTCTGAGTTGGCTACAGGAAGAAGATACTGTGGAAGAATGATCAATTGTATGACAGAGCTCCAGGCATACAAGAAAACATAGAATATTCTTTCGGCATTCAGTAAGAAAAACATCCCTTCTGAATGACTTAATTATGCCAGAAGATAAGGTGTTTCCAACTGGTGTGGAGGGGTGTCCTCCTTTGTTTATTCTCTTGTATACCCACAATTCCTAAGAATTTTTTTTTCTCCTCTAAAACAGTATCTAATATTGGTTGACAAGATCATTATGTGGTTAATGCTCTGTAAATAAATCAAGTTATTACATCTCAATTAAAATGCTTACGTTTAAGAACTGCACTGGTACTGCCAAACAAGAAAGTATTTTTTCCAGGATGTCAGCACTCTTTCTAAGGTCTGAGGTTCCTTTTCACAGAAGTAGTAACGTACAAATTTTGTGGTATGCTTCCAAACACAGGATACTTTCTTTTATTCTGCTTTTCCTGCCTAGTGCATACAGTCATTTTTCTTAAAACACAAAGTACAATACAAGCCAATATAAATATTGTACTAAGAACCAATAGATTAGGAATACTGTTAGCAATAGCAAACGTGAAGCTCTCTAAATCTATACATAAATCACCCTTTCAGAGATTCATTCCCTACTCAACTTCTTTAGAAACTAAAGGACGACCACGTTAACCTGTTTATTATGCTTCACATTTTGAACAATTTTGTTTTGGTCTGAGCTTGAAAGGCTTTCCAGAATTGTTCCAATATGGAAAATGTACCAGTGAAAGAGCCTGTTAAATGGCAAAATGGAATAATTACATATTAAGTATTATACAATTGCATAGCAATTATTTTGTTAGTCTAACCTATTAAGTAATTCTGTTACACTGTGCATGCTCAAAAATTATAAATATTTCAAGTGACTTTTTATTAACTAATTACAGATATCCTTCTTTAAGATCATACCTGTTTAAACAAACTGATAAGAACATTCACATGAACAGTACTTAAAAGTCACTAACTACTACCTTAGATGGTTTCTTTTAAATACACATCTTGATGACAACAGGACTGGAACAGCAGTATCCTCAAGACTGCTAAACAAGAATGTTGTTTTCAATGCAGAAAAATGTGCAATGAATTCCTCATTTGCTCTTAAATATTGATATAAAGTTGTGGTAATGCAGCACTCTTAAAAACAATTTTAGGGTCGTGACCAGAAACGTGATTCAAAAATGTGCATGGCAGCGCTTGGTTTTGTTTGTGTGTTTTTTCTGTTTTTAGAATGCCTTCATGTAGCAAAAAGTTCCCTGCTAGCCTAATTTAATGCTTTCACTTTTCTAGTTATGCTGAAACATCAGTTAAGAGCCTACCTGATGTTTTGGAGAATTTGCTGTGCTGGGATTGATATTCCGCAATGCCTAAGAGTAAAAATAAGATGGATAAAAATTACTTTAGCTGCATGGTTTACCTATGCAGGCTGTCTTACAAACACCATCTTATAGTATCAAGCCCCCAAGACAGGCCAGATGAGACAGGATAAGGGAGTTAAGAAACTATAAAAATCACGACACAGTGAAACAAAACTCACAGATTTACCAAGGATGCGTATTTGACAGATAAAGCTTAACAGCTAGGGAGAACAACATGAAGAAAACTGGCTGTCACCTGGTCCAAAGTTAGTCAGGTTCTCAATGACAACTGAGGCAAGAAGACAATTAGAAGGCCTACCTAGAAGCATGCTAGCGCAGGGTAAAATGTTTTTTTGTGGATTAATTGCAAAGCAGGAACAGCAGAAGCCCAGGTGCTGAAGCAAAGAGAAAGTCCTGATGCCACCTTTGCAATGTAGTCTTACCTAAAGTACTATAAAAAGTAACGGCTGTAAAGATGACCCATCTTACACCAAGAGATGCTGAAGATTCCTACAAAACAGGCCTTGACTACAAAGGGGATAACGGGAGTCAGATTCCAGGACAGAATACTGCAGGTGATGAAGAAAGAGAAAAGCTGTCTTTGAGGACATTAAGATACTATCCTCTTCTGATACAAGGCCCATCACCCAAAGTGAAAAGGATAAGATTTTAGAAGGTTTTCCTTAAAGAAAAGATTAGTGCTTTCTCTGGCAGTGTCAAAACCCCCAAGAATACCCTAAGTATCTAGCAAAGATGGTAGCTTTCAGATCCAACATTCAGATCCAACATTCAGATGGAAAAATCGAAGTGGAAGGCTTAGAGTCAAAAGGAGGTCAAGCCCGAATTGAAAATCCAGAGATTGCAAAATCCAGTCCTACACTTTAACACCTGCTACACTATATTCATATAGGAGAAAAATACTGAAAGGAATAGCTTGCTTTATTATGAATTTAACTTTTTATGAAGTTTGCCTAATTATGAAGTTTGAAGTTCTTCAGTATACGAAAACCACGGATTCAAAATGCAGCACGACTGATTCAGTTGTTCCATGCTCGCTCCACTGTTGAACAGGTAAGATTTTGGCAACAAAGTGTCCCCCCTTAATGTATCTTATATGAACTTTAAAAATACCTCAAAATACTGCAGACCGCGACAGGTTCTAAAACTTTCTTCCACTTAAAAGGGAGAACACTAAAGCAGCTGTGGGATCCAACTTTTTGCATGACTTGGAACTCAATGAATATGAAATTTATCCTCAAGAGGAATATCCAATCACATCAACAGTCCATGTTGTCATCCTTTTTAGTTTATGAAACCTGTTCTCAGAGAGTTCTTTTAGAGGGAGGAATGAGGGAGGAAAGCAAAATTCTTCAGTCTGATAAGTCAGATACTTTCACTACCAAGCTGATATCAGTAAGAGCATGAATTCAGACCTTTCTAGATCTCAAAGCTTTTTGTACAGTCACAGGTCTTTAAGACTCACTGAAACAACAACTTAGCCAAATCAGAACATAACATACAAAAGAAAGAGTGGAAGTAGGTGTCTAACCTGTGGCCTCACCTGCCGAAGCAGTTCTTGATGCTTCAGTCTCAGCCTTTCTTTCTCCATCTGTAGCTGCTGAAGTCTCATCTGTTGCTGCTGATTGGAGCTACTCCCACCCATCACACCACCCTGGGGACTCTGAGGAGCCAGAGGAGGTGGCTGTTTCACTGGAGCACTTTGGCTGATTCGCTGATTCATAGCTAAGGAACCAAAACAATAAACATTTAAAATGAAATTCAAACAACTACATGCAAGGAAAGTATTATCCATAAAAGGCATATATTAAAAAATTTATATGACAAGCCATGACAGTGCAAAATAGGCAGCTACACTGATGTTCGAAGTGTGACATGTATGCTCATGTGTGAGCAATCAATGTGTGTAAAATTAAAGCAATAGTCTCCTGTTTAAGAATGCATACTTGTTCTAAAGGCTTCTGAAAACAGTTAAATATGTAAGCTGGTGAAATATTCAAAACTAGTAGTAAAATATTTCAGGTCGAATTAGAAGGATCTCTCTTCTTCCTAATAAACTATTCTTACTTTAGACACAAATACTACAAAATAACTTCTTTTATTCATGTGAAATCTTAGAACCATTTAACTCAAGAACACACAGAATGACAAAATGGATCATCCTACTTATACTGAACTACATCTAGTTAAAGTTTAATTTAACTGGAATTTAAATTCTTCCCATTGTGGTGAAGGTCACACAGTGAGCATTCACATCCATGTCACATCAAGCTTTTAGTGTTACAGACTCTATTTAGAGCTTCTTGACAGGCAAAATTAGAGCTGGTACAGAAATGGTAGATGAATTATACAGCCATAACTACTGACATCAACATAGGAAGGATTTTGCTTCATTTTCCTTTACCCCACAGCACTATGCAATGCATCTTTTCTCAGGAGTGGAGAAGAAAAAGTGTCACTTTGTATGCCTAATGCACAATGAGAATCCATCTTCCCCCATAAAATCAAGGTCTAAGATAATTTTATTTTATAAAATAATGCATGACTGGGATGCATCTACCAGACAGGTCTGATTTCTCCCTCATATAAGACCAGTATGGGTAAAGTCAATAGAGTTCCCACAGTGAAACAGAGGGTTAGGAAAGGCTGACCGTATTGCAAGGACAACATTTCCAAGGGCTTTCAGTTTTGGAATTAACTCTCCATCATGTTGTCTGTAATAGCCTGAATCTGTTAACATTCACAGAATGCTACAGAATGAAACAGTGATAGGAGAATGGTAGGGATTTATATTTTTTTTCTGGGAATGAGGGTTATGGTTTATGGAAACATAATAAAAAAAAAAAAAAAAAGGAGAGAGCTTCTTTTAGGTGATTTGGGGCAAAAAAACCCCATCTGTTGAATTAGTTCGATTTAATGTTCTCATCATATAGAGGATTCCTGGAACACTAACACTTCTAACTGCCATAAGAAAGGAGAACTCTCATAAAGAATTGGTATCTTTTCCCTGAAAAGCCCTTCAGTCTCCACTGTCCATAAGCTTTTCTCCCTTTTTTCCTTGCCACAGCTCACCTTTCCATTGGGAGGTAATATATGAAGAAAAAATGCCATATACTAACTGGAGTAATAACAGAAAGGAAAACCAAAAACAAAAAACCAAACCAAAACAAACAAACAAACAAAAAAAAACCACCACCAAAAAAACTAAAACAGTAACAGACTTCACTCTTCAGTCTACCCTTTCAACTAATCCACTGGTCTAGCACAAAATCAATAGTCTAACAGGCAGATGGGTCCCATTTTCATGAGTCGAGTCAAGTCAAAATAAAATGGTGTCAAATAGCTTGAAGTAATTTGAAATCATATTTTATGCAGTTACTAGTGAGAGAGCCTCATACATACAATCGCTAATAAGATAAAACTTCCTGTAAAGGTAAGTGAACCAGCGAGAAGGAATAGAAACTGAATCCCAGTGCCAAGCAGAAACAACGAAGTGACTACCAAGGGCCGGAGGTTCAACTCCAACCCACAAGTCCCATCCTTATCACGTGTGGAAAAAAAACAGTGAGCAGATGAGATTCCTGTGGATCAAAGCTTAAAATCAAGCAGTTGATGTGATGAGACACCCAGCATCACTTCACCATCAGAACTGAATTCAGGAAGAAGTTGACCAGAATCAGCTAATTAACCACATTTCCTATTCAAGCTGTGGTCTCTAAGGCAGCAACAGGAAGACTGGCCCATAGACACCAGAAAATGTTAAGCAGCAGTTCAAACAGCTTCAACAGCTGTCCTGTAAGGATGTGGGCAGTGAACTTTTAATTACATGCTCCAGGATCTCCACTGGGCAATGTCTCCTGGAAGACTGACAGCAATTAGACCTACAGTTACCAAATTAGGGCAAAGTTGAAGCTAGAGAAAGCAATGCAAAAAGAAACGCAGCCCATCTAGCAGCTCTAGGCAAGCTAGACGTGACATTGCTGGAGTGGGGAACATATCTCCTTCCTTCTCTCTTTTAAAGTCTGGAACCAGGACCATGCCTTTTGCTTTATATATCTTACCCTCTTTCAACTTAAAAGCAGTAAAGAAGGAGTTAGTAGGGAACAACAGAAAACAACAGCCTTCTCCTGCTGTTAGTGAATTCTGCAACTCCATCAGAAGTTTGTGCTACCCTTCAGAAGCTCCAGGATTCAAACCCTGATATTAAATAAGATAGAAGGTTGGTTATAGTGGAAAGTCAAGAGGGGAGGAAGTTAGAAAATTACAATCACATGAAAGAAGCACACCTAAGTTAAAAGCAGACTACCTAGTTTGTAAACCAAAGCTGATAAATGTCAATTTTCTTTTGCCTTTATGGTTTAATCCCCAATAATATAATCATGGTTTTGGAGTCCTGCCTCAATGCAGTTCACAGCCAAGTCATGTTACAGATAACCTCATAAAAATTTAACAGTGTCTAACCTTAGTTAAACACTTAAGTGCAGTATCAGTAACATTCCTTCAATATGTTATGATTTTGTTTTTCCTGAATGCACCATACAAATATTTCCCTACGTCGCTTTTATAATAGAAATAATTTGTAAATAATTTCCTGCTCATGCCATATGCTTCATATTTTATATACGTGTATCTTTCTGACAGCTCCTTGTATCATTCCTGTTCTCTCTGACCACTGTTTGCTCCATTCTTCTAATCTACTGACTTCACAACAAAAACTAGAAGAAAGAAATCATGTTTTTTTGACATTTTTCATTTTAATCCCTCATCCTAGATCCCCAAAATGCTTTCTAATGTCTATTTTTAAAGTAATTTTGTAACTGAAAGCATATCTAAAACTGGAATATCATAAGATACTGAGACTTTGGTGTATACTTAATAGTCATCAATAAATATTAGAGAAAAACTTAATGAGATGATTTGGCAACTCTTCGGAAACTGAACCTAAAACTCCAGTTTCTAAATTATTATTAATCAAGTATCCATTAAAAGGATGTTTCTGAACATTTTATTATTTCAAGAATGAAAGTGCAAAGATTTCAAACTGATAAGACTTTAAACTGTCCTCAGAACAGATCATGGAGATGTTTCTTTATATGAGTGAACTATTTTTAACCCTGAATATAAACTAAAAGTTAGGATATTAAAAGAAGATGCAGCTAACTGAATTTCATTGACTTAACATATCCAAGTGAAGAACCAGTGAAAAAAAACCCCAGCAGTAATAACAGAGTGATTTTCAGCCACCTTGGTGATTACACAAGTGCACAATCTTTAAGGGAAAGAGAAAGAAGAATGTAATTTTTTATCATTTCCAACACAATATTTAATGAAAAGAGGGGAAACACATCTTGTTTCTATGACAGTGAAAAACGAGGGGTTTAAAGCTTGTTGCTGTTGCTTTGGAGTTGTTTTTTTTGTTTGTTTGTTTTGTGGGTGGTTTGGGGGTTTTTTTACATTCTCAATTCTCCCTTACTTACCATGGATGCAACTGCAGAGATCTACACTCTAAAGAACACACTTATCAATGTGATCTCAGATAAGCACATTTTATTTTTTCCACATCTCATGGTTTTGTGATGATCCTGACACGTACAGCTCTTTTTAAGTACTTTGAATTCAAAGGTGAAGAGTTTCATTTTATCTGTTAGCTATACCAGTTTTCTAATATATCCTATTCCTTACCTTCCATGGCTATGGAAAGCATTTAAATAAGGGTCTCTGCACCCACACAGTGGAGGCTGCAAAGACCTCACAGGCTGAGCAGGAACAAACAAGTCTTTCTTTCTAGAAGAGGGGGATTTGAGGGAGGAGGGGCAGACAAGTTAAAAAACACAGGCAATTTAAGACAATAAAAAAGATCTTGTAGTCCTATCATATGGCTTAGCTTCACAATCTGCAGGATATAGTCACTTGTAATTTCTGCAATATGCTTTCAAGAACAGAAAATGAGTGGTCTTCAAATGCTACAAATTAAATGTTCTACTGCCCAAACTCAACAGCAAAAATGCCTCTTCTGTACTGCAGGAGATAATACCTGATAGTTATTGAAAACAAATTTAGACTGTTGTCTAAATGACAAAGACTAGAGAAAAAAAAAAAAAAAAAAGGGAAGAAAGAAAGAAACAAACCCCCAAAACCAAGAGGGAGAAAATATTACCAGGCATTGGTGCTAGAGAGAAAAGGCCACAGCTTGTTAACAACTGAAACATAAAAGGCTAATTCTCTCCCAAGATTCTACGTCAATTGAAAATCACAAGTCCCAGGGCTTGCAGTAACACTTCTTTTTCCCTATGGAGAATCCCATGCAGAGGTTGCACCCTTAATGATTAATAGGCACAGCTGAACATTTGATTTTCTTTCTTTCATTGTAATTCCACCCTTCAAAGCTAAACCTAATTTTAATCTGCAAGATTAAAGACATTATTTAGTTGAACAAACAACAACAAAAAAGCTCAGAATTTGAGCATATAACTGACTGTCCTTAGTAATAAAAATCAATGTTTTCATTGGGGGAACTAAAAAAGAGAACTTGTCCACTTCAGCTTCATTTAGAAACCAGATATCATTTTTGTCATTATGCATAATTTTTGGCTATTGTCAGGTTTTTACATGGTGCTAGTTTGCAACTACAACAAAGGTAAAAAATCCTCTTTGAATACATTCAAACGATCTGTGAAGAAAAAAAGTTACCAGCAGGATTTCAAAGAGTGAGCCTCGGAAGTAATAAAAACATGTTCCAAGTGATGCTTTAAGAGAGGCTTGGAACAAGAATTTGTTATTTAATCAAGATATAAGTAAAGTTTCTGGATTGCATTCTTTATAATGCATTGTATATTACTTTAAGGAAATCCCAGTTGCAGTTTCATAACGCTGCTGTTATAAACCAATCTAAAAATTAGCACAATAAAATATTCCATTGCTTTCAGTCTCAGATTAATTTTAGAATCCTGGAGCTTAGACTATAGGGGAAACCTGAAACAGACTCTGGGCTCAATTTACTCTCTTACGTGGACAAACAGATTAGAGTCTTAGGTAAAAAGAAATACTCACAGATTCCTGAGGTGAACTTTTGGTTAAAACAAGATCTACCCAATGAAAGTATTATTACAGAAGCATGTCCAAACTACAGATTGGTTACTCTACATTTACTGATTACTTGCACTCAAACGAAATCAGTATTTTTCTTTTTGTTCTACTACCACTATTGCACCAGCTGGTTAAAACAATTTAAATTAATTTAAGTTACTTTTCTTTGATAAAGCTGTTATTGTTTTTAAAATTCTTTCTGTATTCTAAAATGCCAAGGTGCAATGGCTGGATTGACTGATCATGACTAAGACTCTACAGCATCTGCACACAGACTATTAACACACTGGAAACTAAACTGGAGTAAAATGCTTTATCAGGTTTTTTCCCCAGTATTAATACTTATAAAGGACTTTCACTCAATGTATGCCAGCCAGAAAGGCAAATATAAATAAGATTCTGAAGTAAAGATTTTTAAAATATTTGACTTTATTTTTAAATCTTCACACAGAATGCAACTACGTAAGACACTGCATTGGACAGATTATGGGAAGAAAATGTGATGTAATATCATCTCAGTTTAAATTATATGTAAGAAATGGAGAAGTGCAGGAATCTGAGCTCACCAAGGCCCCATGTCTGTTCACTGTGTATCTGGAAAAATATATTTAATGAAAGCTAGTCTACATTTTAGACCAAAGTTTAATCAGCAAAGGGTCTACAGAAGGGTATTAGCTGAAAATAGTTTTACTGGTTAATCACCACATAATACTTCCTGGGTTAAAGAGGCCAAAAACCTTTCTTTTAATGCAGGTTTCTTCCAATTTATTTTAAGAGAACAAGCCCTGTGTATATGCACATGAACATCTATATATTTTTTTAATCTCTGTCATAAAGCCATTAGAAATGATTAAACAGGAATTAAAAAAATCCAGTGAAAACTACTGTAAAAAAATCAACAGTATACTGTCAAGAAACATTTCTATATATAAGAAACTGCAATCGTGTTTCAACACGATTGAATTCAAAAAGGAAAAAAGTTGATGCTTCTTTGAATTTACGATCATATATGATTAGATACAGAGATATATAATTATTGGAGATATATATGTATATTTATTTTACATATAATAAATTATGTGTTCAAAAGGATCCACCTTCAACTTCTAACATAGTATGCTCATTAACAGAGAAGTGCAAACTGTAGTATTAGGATATGGTGGAAAAAATGTGCCTATTAGGAGTGCAGTTTCCTTTTACTATCACAGCTGCTTAGAAAAACACTGGGAGCATGCATTATTTTTACTGGCACACAGACATCATTAGCAACAAATCTCCTTTCTTAAACAGGGCTAAATTACTCTGAAAACAAAACAAACCCCAAAACTTAGGTATAAACTTACATAAACCTACTACCTTCATAAATCCTTAATAAAACTGTGGTTTTCCCCCTCTTTATTAGTATAGAAATATTCTACATAAAATAGATAACTGCATCCTGACATAATACTTGTGGACAGACTTAATAATTTCTTCAGTGAACTCTGTTTAGTAAAGAGATATAAATACACCCTACTTTCAAACAAACTAAGATTTCACTGATACGATGGTGCACAACAAATAAGTATTTACCATCACTACCATAAGAGCAGCATCTGCCTATTACCAGTGATGCTTACCAGTGAAATTTCATCTATCTCTGCAGATTTGCAGTGGGCTCATCTTCACAGAAAGTTCACTGAAAACTGATGCTGCTTCATCTGTACATACTCTCTGACACACGTATCAAAATAAATAAGGCATTTCCCCATCCTAAATAATCTCCTGAAACTGTTCTTCTGGAAAAACAGAGATAGGGAAATGAAAAATCTAATACCACTAGACCTTTTAGATGAGTCAAATCCTCTTGTTTTAAGGAGTATATAAAGAGGATATGTCATTGCATTTGCAGATCAAAAACACTTGTGTCTCATACTCTGTTTTTTTGTGCAAAAATGGAAGGCAGATCTGGAACTTAAAAAGTCTGAAACGTTACTATGACCAGACACAAGGTCTGGTTGGTTTTGTTTTGTTTTGTTTTTTGACTAGACAAAGGCCAAAAACCAGTTTTCCAGTCTAGGGTTCCCATTCTATCTTGTCCACAAATCTGCATCTGGAAAGGCTCCTACAAACCAATTTGAAGAAACATACATTAAACAAAGAGTTAGGCAGGAAAGGGATAAGAAAGAAACACTATGGAATACTTCCTTTTAATTTTGATACTTAAAAAGTAGCAGATGCTCTGAAGTTTAAGCTTTTAAGTGAATTACAAGCTTGCTGTGTGTTTGCTTGCTTTTTTTAAAAATAGAAATGATAAATACATGTTTCAATTACATGTACATTTCATTGAAATAAAGTCCATTTCATTGTTTCAAAGGTGTAATGTTTTTACATTACACAAAAAAGGAAGCGGAAAATCCTGATGTGCGTTCTCTATATTCCTACTGTCATCATCAGTTTTATTCCATTTCCTACTTGTGCAGTTCAAGCACCTACTGTAGACAGAGCCCCTATGGCACTTTCCATAATAATATTAACAGTGACTTGCCATACCTTCCCCCTCATTC
Source organism: Empidonax traillii (assembly GCF_003031625.1). Lineage (NCBI taxonomy): Eukaryota > Metazoa > Chordata > Aves > Passeriformes > Tyrannidae > Empidonax > Empidonax traillii. The sequence continues at coordinate 516,793 of NW_020956046.1, forward strand.
AAAATTCATGCAGAACTTCAAAGAACATTAACATAATCTCTAAGACGGAGTGAGAGAGTGAGTCGTGGCCATGATTTCAACCTGAGGTCACATCTTTTACTGCATACCCCATATTGTACCTCCCAACAATTGAAAGAACAGGAGGAAGAAGACTGGGTGTGTGTAATACCGGTATGATCACTACTTACAGACCTTTAAAACCGAAGTCTGGAATAAAATAACAAGGAAACTGAAATAGTATCTTGCTTTACTCCAATCCTTGCAGACACTTGTCTGACTACTCTAATGGAGTACTTACTGTTTCTAAACCAGACTTAACCCAACTGACACTGAAATGAACTGCCAGTTTCCAGAATTTTCCCACTTCAAGTTCACTATTCCACCTTTGAATTTAACAAATTAAGTATCCTCAAAAGGCAAATTATTTTAAGTTTGGATCTTAAAGCCAAAACCTATCATCTGCTAACTTAAATAACAGTTAAAATCCCTTCAATGGCATTTGACACAAAAGCCAGTTCTTGGAAACTTGTAGCAATAAAGTTGAACGATTCAAACTTCAATTGGTACTAGGAAATTTAATTTTATAGAAAAAGCAGATGTTCTACTTCACCAACTCCAGCCACGCAGAATGCATAGCTGACCTGCTTCCTACCCAGATGTTCTTCCATTATCAAGAAAATGCATTAAGTTTATCTGGAAGGCTTAAAAATCCAGGAGGATCTGTGAAGAATGACCAATGAACAACAGCAGAAATGACAAAACAGTCCAAAACACAAGCTCCACCTGATAGTCCAATTACCTTAATGAAAAAAAAAACACCTTACACATTTTAAAAAAAGGCCATTTGAAGCCCCTTACTATGAGGCCTCTAAAGGCACTGAGAAGGTAGGATAGCATTTTTGTACCAGATGCTAGACAAGAATCCTACCAACACAGGCCTAAGGACCACCCCCCCACTCCCCTCCATTCCCATTTTTTTGATCCCATGTCACCTTGTATGACTGCCTGTGCGTGGCATGAGAAGACCCTCCTTTCATACTCAGTTCTCTCCCAGATTTTAAAGTTCATCAATTCTCCTAACGCAAAATTGCTTTAAAGCCATATTCATACAGTTGGAGGACAAACGTCTGAGCCACGAGACTTCACTGCCATTCGTGGTGTAGCTGAAGACCTCAATCTCATTTCAAAGATGTTAGAACTGAGTCTTGGAAAGAAGTTCTTATCTTCAGCTCAGATTTTAGACCTAGCCTACTCCACAGCTGGGTATTCTGACAGGGACTCTTATCTGATACATTATTTCTAAATGCCTGCTCCAAGAATGTATCCATATTAACTAAAATCTTTTCTGTTTAAAAGCATGAATGCAATACCAAAATTCATCTTACCAAGTCAGTCACTCCATCTAAAATAATTTTTTTCAAACTGATCCTCCTTCTTCTCTCTTTTTGAGCCACAATAATGGGAAGTTCTGAGCACTATTTGAAAAAGAGGTGTATGCACACTTGCTAGAGAAAATAAAGATGAATGCATAGTTTCCATCTGATGAGGAACATACAGAGATCTAAAGGTTGTCTCCCTGGAAGTGGGAAATTCAGAAGCAATATAAGCAAAGACTCTTCATACCTTCTGATTTTGAATACTAGAACAGAAGAGTATGTTTGCACATGCCATTCAATAGCTTTGTTTTCTTCAGTGGTTCTTAAGATTGGTGAAAGTGTCAGTATCAAGGAAGAAATTAATTTCTCCTTCATTTTCAATCAACATTAGTATCACTGTAATAACCAAAAGCTTCAACATGACAAAGATGAATTCACTCTGCTTCTGAAAGTGTTATTAGCCAAAATATAGCAAAAACCAAGCCCTTACATTACAACACAGTGATAGAAAAGGAGGCAAAAAACCCAACGGGAGTTTCAACCTATATTAAGCACAGAAAGGTAAACTTCTGAGTCATTCACATGCTATTTAGTGTCACAGCACATATTTGTCAAGGATCTCCACATGATAAATAAATACAAGGCCCAGTAAGTTAACTCTGTCAAAGAGATTTTTTTTTGCTTTATGACTAGAGAGACTTAAGGACGTCACAAGTGAGAAAGCAACAGGCATAAGATTTTGTATTTTCTCGGCTCAAATGATAAAAACATAAACCACAACACAATGTGTACAACTTAAATTTTCAAGGAAAACTCCTTCAAGCTCAACAGCAGCTAGCAGCTTGTCTCTATTTGCTGTCACTCTAGATCAGAAGAGCCCACATGCTTTTTTTTCTCCTTTCCTGCCCCTTTCAGTTACACTTGAGCTCTTTGACTGAAAAGGTCTGGAACAGATTAAAAGTCCGACCACAAAATAAAGAGCCTTGGCATGTACTCAAGCCTGTCTGGGATACACATACGCAGTGGGCCCAAAAAGGGAAGCTATGCAGCAAGAAACCCTTAATCAGTCTTTTGGACATTTCTAACTTCTTTCAGTTTAACTGCACAGCCTTAACATTTAATGGCGTTTCAGTATGCACGAGACAAGTAGCTTTTGCCCTTACAGTTAGACTACTTTATTTACAGGAGTACAAAACAGTTCTGAAAAGCAAGATTCATCTCACTCATGACTTCTGCCTATCAAGGCCTTTTATACACTCCTTTTTAATTCCAGCTCATCACTGGAAACTATAAAGTAATACATGTAAAGAAAAATAGATACCCTGCAAGATTACCTGAGTAAATATAATTGACTGCAAAAGGCAACGCTGATTTTCAAAATGACTGCTTCCTTTCCAGCCTTATTCACATATTAAGTAATTACGAAGTTGCAAATTACCCACACACTCCTCTTGCAACACGCAAACAGGTCTGTAGTTCGGGCTGGTGTTAAAGCCAGTATGGACATTTGCCAAAGTTGACGCCCCACCTTTGGGCTCAAGTTGCACAGTGGTTCAACCTCTCTACAAACTGGTGAGCAGTTTATAAACAAAGTGTGACAATCTGCTGTTCTCCCTAAGAGCAAATGGATGTTTTAAGTACACACTCAAGTCTACAAACAAAAAAATGCAGGAATTTCTAACAGTCAATTCAGAAGACAAAACAGAACAGTGCCTGTTGAGTTTTGTACCTCTGTATTTATATGGCATTCATGGAGTTAATGCCTCTCCCAAAAGGGGCCCATAGTTGTTGTTAGGTCAACCCCTGTAAAGCTTCAAAGGTTTTGTATCCCCTCAGCCTGACCTACTCAGTGATCTGCACGCTGTTTTCATTTGGCTGCACTGAGTCCAAAAGTAAAGCCTGAAAACCACAATGATATCTTCCTTCCCCCCCCCCCCACTGTTTTTCCATGTCTCTGGAAAAATAACTAAAATTCAAAGGAGTTGAAAATAGTAAGTTATTGGGAAAACAAATCAAGGGAAAATTAATACAGCTAATAGGGCTTACACACACAGGTAATGGCTTTATACAAAAATAGAAATTGTAATGCCACTTTAAATACCTCACTTGGACAATCTAAGAAACAAGTTTATAGTCTTCATATTATACACAATTGCTTTTCACAGCCATCGGTGCCAACACTTTACTGAAAGTTTGCAGTTCTGCTGTTCATACAGATCAAAAACACTACTGAAAAAATTAAAGTTCTGTTTCTTTAAATTTCTACATCTAGACTTTATCATCCTTCACTTAATTTACTATTTCTATTTCCAATATTACATAGTCTTAAGCCCACAAAAAGATTACTAAAGTAGAAACAACAAAACTAATTGAATTTCTCACCATACTGTTTAAAACAGAAGGTTTTGTTATGATCATCACTGTGACAAGCTGGAATTATAAGCTGGTATATATTTCAAGTGAATTTAAACAACAAATAAATTATTATTTGACAATGCCCTCTTAAGATAGCACAAAGGAAAGCAAATATTTGGGAATTAGAAGGTTCTTCTGTAGTAAAGTTTTGCACTTTTAAGGGGAAGAGTGAGCTTGGCTGAACCTGTCTCTAAATAAGTAATTTCTGAATGTCACCACTTTTGGGAACTGTATGGATCACATGGCAAAATACCAACCCGTAGCATTAGAAACTTGGGTAACATACAGTCCTGAAGACATATACTTATAGTTTTTATCTTAAAAAAAAAAAAATTATTTAAATAAGGTCTCCATAACTCAAATTAAATATATTTTAATCGTACTATGAAGTTTTGAAAATATGCCTGCAAAATTAAAGCTGAGCGAACTGAAGCAAATCAATAATTCTGAATCGAGATGAACTTTTACCAAAGCGTGGGTCAAGCCTTGGGTCTAGCCAAGATGTGGTCTTGTTCTTATGGTTTATGTAGTAAATTTCTCCATCCTGGGTCATAGCTTGTTCCCATCCATCGGGGAGTGGGCCTGAAATATAGAAGGAAGGAGTTGATGGCGGGCTCTTGTTTGCTCCAACTGAAATTGATCTAAAAAAAATTTCAACATTTTACATATATAACAGTACATGAAACAGAAGAGTTTCAAGCTCATGGCTAACATTTCTGGGATAAGGGCAAAGAAGTGCTGGGTGGGAAATCAAAGAACAAAAAACACTTCTATCATTTTGATTTAGAATTTGGAGTTTAATTTTAAAACTTGTTTGCATCCTTTCATATGCTTTTGACACTTCCTTTTGATATAGCATTATAGTATAAAACCAGCAATAAGTCAAGCCTGCCAGAATGAAACCAGCATGAGCACCAAGAGAAAGAAGCATAAACATATTCTACTTCTCATAGGAAAGTTCATCTAGTGATTATGGCACAGCAGCAGCAGCAAGATAACATTGAGGAGATTCTGAAATATTCCTCTTTCATGAACAATTTTAAAAAAAAGTAACAAAACTCATTTCCCCTTTACCTCATAACTTTCTGTGAAAACCTGAAAGGCTTAAGTAGGCAAAAATGCAAACCTGAAGAACAAGGCAGACAAACAAGCAATGACAAAGCAAAGGTAAGAAAACACCATGAGCAGCCAGAGAGACAGTGCTACGAACAGCAGTGCTACACACCTCTACGAGCAGAAGGGCACACACAGGAAAACTGCTTTTAGAAAATGGTGAAAGAGAGGTAAGTGACGGTTTTGTAGAGTTCACAGCTAACATCTGAACACAGAGCCTGAGGAGTGCTCCTCTTATGTTCTAATCAGCAGCTTTCAAGAAACCACCTTTCATTCCTACACAGTTCTTAAACCACTCATTCTCATCTCTTTAAGTACATTCATCTGTATTTTGCTTAGACTGAAAACTATTCTCAAAGTTATATTCATCTCATCTTATCTGGCAGGTGCTTTAAAAATATGTGGTTTTGAATTCTTGTTCTCACACAGACACAACTTTAAAAATAGTTAAATCAGATACAGGAATATCTTCTCTGTATTTTAGATTTAAGTGCAATCCTAAAATTATATAACAAAAGATCCACTACAATGTTAAGAACAGAAAAGTAATTAGAACAAAACCTGCTGCAGCAGCAAGCCATCCTAATAAAAACTCTCCTTCCACTCTTCCTCAGAACAATACAGTAATACACTACCAAAAGCCAGCTGGCTGTTAGACTTGGACTAACAGACTATTCTGTATAATACAAGATACACTAAGTATGCACAAACATCATAATTTCACACGAGATTCAGATATACACACAAAAATATATCTGATAAATAAAAATCTGATAAATACCTACTATATCCACCTTCAAACTATATTAGCTCTTGACTGTCATTTTGCCCTGAAGTCATGCTCCTGCTGAAAAATTCAGTCTAAAGCGGGGAGGGGGCTGGGGAGCAGGATAGATTTGTTTGCTTAATCTCAAAAGATGTTCTTGGAGAAATATCAAAAAGAGTAAAACAAAAATTTGATTGCATTCCAGTAATATCTCAAGGCATAACCAAGACAAGAGTGTCTTGTGGTCTTTGAAGATCCCTTTCAAACTACATTTCTAATTTAAACTTCCATTTTGGTTCAGAAAAGAACGCCCTTCACTAGTCCACCATTAGAGCTACAGGTTTTCAAGTAAGGAAAACAGTGAAAACTGGACATTTCCTTCTCATCCCTAATGCTCATAAACTTTAAATGTTGCATACAAGTAACAAGAACCTCAGCTTTTATTAGAAGCTAGTGAACAGAACAGGCAAGAAAGAATGAAAATACTGCAAATCATTCTTAAATCCTAACATATTCACTGTACAAAAGGACTTTGATGCAGAATTGAAAGCTCCAGTGCAAAGAACCCTGTGTTCTGTTATACCCAAAGACCAGCCAGATAATCACCGAGATGCTATTTTATAAAACTGGGGCACAGGAGCACAGTGACATGGCCCCCATCATCCAAGTGTAGAAGCCAATGAAGAACCAAAACCACTCCTTAACTGCTAAGCCAACACACAAGCCATGTGGCAGACCTCACTACCATTCTCCTCAGAATCCATCTAAGCCACACATCCCTTGGAGAAACTCAGCAAGAAATCCTCCTTTGAACTGCAAAGCCAAAAAATCCTCCATCTGACTCCAGGTAAAACAAAACCAGCCCTGGGGTGTCAGTCCTGCTGAACACTGAAGTCACTACTGGTCCAGCATGTCCCTTTATGACAAATAAGAACAAAATGCCTTTGAAGCAGGTTGCCAGGAGCTGATCAGTCCACCTACCTGGGAACAATAATACACTTGGGAGATTCAGTGATCTGATGAGTACTAGCTTACTAGAGACAAACCTGGGGAAGGCTCTTCTACCAAATAAAATGCATAGCTGTGGAACAGGACAGGAAAGGTCCATCTGCTCAACTGGCTGTCACAGCAGAAAACCTTCCTTGCTAAGTGCCATCAGTGACTGCAGAAACACAACTTTTCTCTATATAAACTTCTGGCATTAATAACATTGCTTTTTTTCTTGGACAACAAACTGCTCTCATATTTCTGCTGTCATTCTTACATGTTGAAATGGTTGTTCAAAAATTGATTAGTATTGCTTTCTGTAATTCCTGTTTGGTTTTGTGAGTAACTGTGAAACTAGAAGACAAGTCTAATTTTCTAACTGGTTGTCTGACAAACTGTATTAGAGGCAAGTACCAGAGGAAAGGCAGAAAATCATGCTGAGGAATAGCAGGCACATTCATCCAGAGCATCTAGGAAAATTCCTTTGCAATTACACGTCACTTTTCACCCAAAAGGCTCAATATGAACAGAATTTTCCATCTCTAGCTTTTGTGACCTCAATTATCTAAGCCCTATATTGCTGTTCTTCAGACCTTCTCACTAAATTCCCACAGCAACTGTAGCCCATGCGGTACAGAAACAGATGGGTCCAACCAAAAGCCCATTTAGTCCAGACATCTAGCCTGGTGTGATGGACAGATCTTGTCGATGTAAACAGCCCATTTAGTGAGTGTCATACTCTATAAACTTTTAAATACAGCACTGAATTCACACATAGACCTAAAAGCTAAAGAGGCTATGAATAGTCCCTTGGCCTCCAAGTATGCTCGGCACTGTAACAGGCTCCCCAGGGAAGTGGTCGAAGCACAAAGTCAACCAGAGTTCAAGAAGCATTTGCAAAACGCTCTTGGGCATACGGTGTGATTCTTGGGACATTCCTGTGCAGGGCCAGGAGCTGGACTTCGATGATCCTTGTGGGTCCCTTCTAAACTCAGGACATTCTATGAGTCTATCTCAAGTTATTCCTTGAGTTATTCTGTCTGCTCACTAGGTACCAAACTCTCTCAAGTACTTTTCCAGCCTGCCCTCAAACTTTTGCAAACCTTTAGCACAAACAATACGTCAAAGCACCTAAGTTTACAATTCTATGAGATTACTTGCACAAGGAGAGACAACCCTTCTAGGCAACTCACCCTGCACTGTGGTACTCTTTAAGACAAAGTTACAAAAAAAAAAACTTCTACTTTCCAGCTGTAAGCCATCTGTACATAACTACTGATAAGGCATACCTCTGTAACTAAATTTTCATATAATGGTGTAACAACGTAAATAACATAATTTTAAAAGCCTGTGTACATGTCTCTTTGGTGCATGTCTACACATTTTGTGAGATTTTTTTTACTTCCTCATATGCCATAGAACATGGAATGCAAAGTAGAGTTTGCTGCTGGTGGAGAATGAGGGGAAGAGTAACAGAAGAAAAAATGCAGTAGAGATTCAAGCTATATTTGGATACACAGGGAGTCTTGCAAGTCCCTAGAGTTTCTTAGATTTAATGGTAAAATAAATGTAAATAAAGCCATATTTTATCAAAAGGTCAACGCATATTAGAGAGCAGCTGTATCTGTATACTAAAAGAATATGCACAGACAACCTAGGAACTAGAACATCTATATTCAGCAACAGAAATCACCTCATCTAATACAAACACTGATCTCCAAGAAATTCCCTAATTTTTTTCTGTGAAAGTTGAAATTTTTCCCTTCATGCGCTGACACTGTGATTCCCAAACTTTTAAAAATTATAGCAAAGTCTACAAAATTTACCTAGAGTATATCTTTACCATGTCAAATTAGTAAAAATTACAAATGGACACCATTTAAAAAGGGGTGTTTTTTGCAGATGAAGAAAGCAATGAACACTACTGCCACGCAGATACTTAGAAACTTGATTTTCACAGCACACCATATATAGCGTTGACTTCAAACAAAGCAGAATTTTTAGTAAGACTGGTTTTGCAGAGGAAAAACATATAATTGAAGTGAGCAAGAACCTAAGAGAAGAGCTAGAACTCGTTTTCTTTACTGTCACATTCCTTCCTACCCTCCTGTCACCCAAGAGTTATGAATTTAGTGTTCATTTTCTTACCAACCTTCAACATGGCACTACAGCCTTACCTTAAGAGACAAAGGAATCGCACTAGGTCTATAAACTCTCACTGGGAAACCCAGTTTAAATCTGCCACTTAAGAGTGAAGACAAAAGAGGACAAAGACAAGTAATCTGCTCCAAAGCTAATTATCTAAGGTCTATGCGCAAGCGGAAGAGGTTAAAGTAAGCAGTGCTGTCAAGCATGATTCAGGAAGTAAAAGTATCTGAAGAACAAAAGTATATGATTACAATTACTATCCCATATCTGTGATATCAACTGCAATTCTGTAAGAAACAGCCACTGTTTCTTTTCAAATGTATAGTTTTACCTCAGTAAGAGATGTATAGGAGATATTCCTCAGAAGAACAATGTACCATTATTACTACTTTTTTGTTTGATTTAAATGAAGACAGAAGAACACAGTTTCTTCTGTAATACCTTTAGGGAAAAATGGTTAGAAACAACACAAAAAATCAGAACAGTGACAAATGATTTTTATATACATGTGGGATATTTACATGTAACAGGTTTGTTTCCTTCCCACTATTGATGTAAAGATGTATTTCACAGAAGATTAACTAACAAATGACATCTAAAACAGCACTGGGCTGCTTACATACGGCCCAAATAAATTTAGTTGATTATGTGTAGCAAGATCAGCAAGAAAAAAACACCTCACTTCACACTTTTTATTCTTCCCGTAAAGGTAGCATGCTAAGTAGCACTCAAAAAATAATTAATTCACAAAATCATGCCAGGAACAGATAAAGCTGGTTCAGATGTCTCTTAACTTCCTCAAACAACCATTATGTGCAGAAAGATACCTGGGTTCTCATCCAGTCTTAGGTGCGTGAAGAGATGGAATTTCCTAAGACAACCGAAAAATTTCAACCTCATGCTAAACTACATCTTGCCCATTTTTATATTTTAAACAACCTTTTGACTTGCCCTTACCCTTACCTAGTTATGCTTTCTTCCCATTTTCTCTGAGTTCTGCTTTCCCTATTTATCCAAAAAGACAACAAGTTTATCTCCAGTATGCACACAGCAGCTTTCAGGTCTCCTCTCTCTGCCTCTTGTGTTTGTTTTCCTGTTCTTAATCCTAGCTAATGACGAGAATTCTAATTCCGGCTAAACAGTTAAAGTTCCTGAAGACTTTTGAGACAGCTCCCAAAAATCTCTCCTGCGTTTTATCACAGTAACTTTACTCACAAGCTCCTATGGCAGTACACTAAAACTTGGACAGTAACTTTGATTAAGGGTTACAATTCATGAACACTATACAAGGTCTATACAGAAAGCAAAACATTCTCCCTTGTGGCATTTCAGACATATTTTTGCAAGCCAGTGACCTCCAGCTGTCACAATACTTACACTCGTTTTTTCCCAATATCTTTCATGAAAGGCTCTCATAGCACTAGGGCATGTTTCATTGCCAGCAATATTTCATAACAGGAAACTTCTGTCTTAAAGGTCTCAACTTTATTTCCCAGTTCTTGAGGATGAATATCCAAATTAGAACGCTAGGTAATCTTATAGCCACGACACTGGCACTAAGATTTAAGGTCCACTATGCTGAAGCGGTACAAGAGTTACTTGATTTTTCCCTTTCTCTCAAAGAGTTTTTAAGAGGCCACCACGGAAGCACAAGCTACCTTGAACTCAGTAGTCAAAAATACCAAAAATAGATATAAGAGACTTTAGGAAAAATAATTACACAGTCATAATTTAAAGCGAGTACATAAACATTTGCCAAATCAGGTATCAGAAGAAGAATCATAACCAATAAATGCAGGTTCATCATTATTTAATTCAAAGAAGACTTTTGTTAAGAGCAAATAAGTTAAGGGTAAGCAGGTGTATCCAAAGAGCCAGTTCCAAGTCACAGTACCTCAACTGATTCAAGCTTATAAAAACCCTAACACCATGTAAACATGTAACTCAGTATACAGAGAAATTCTGAGTTCTTCATGCATTTTATGAAGTTCAGAGCACTGGCGGAAAAAAACTTTACATGATTTTCAGCTGATAGTCAACACAGTATCATCTGTGAAATTAAAAATAAATGTTCAATAACCTTGTATTTAAATAAGTGCTTTCCCAAATCACAAGACAATCCCAAATCACTTAAACATCTGAACTGTTTTTTATTGCATGAGCAACAATATCTGTGTGGCACCGCTCACTCACACACATCAGGTTATTACATGCAAATTCTTTATTTTCTTTTAAATATAATCCTTGCGTGCTGATTGCTAGGTTCTCTTCTAGTTTGTTGCTTTGTTAAAATTAAAGGTAATGTTTTTGCTAAGGACTCTTCCTTTCTATCTAAGTACATAAAATTAATCCTATTTTACTATTAGTATTTTTTCCTGTTAATTCTTGGTACAACTGAATGTTTGAGGAATTATCTGAAAATACAGAATTTATATTAATATTGAAACAGCAAGCACCTTGTATTAGCACAAACAAGATAAGCCAAAAAGCAAGACAGACCAAGGGAATTGTTTCCTTTCTCCTGTTCTCTGTTATTCAGAAGTGTCCCTGCAAAAACATCTCATCTCTATAGCTGCAGGTTTCCTGGGATAAATTTACAGAAAAAATAATCAAGCTATTTTATTTTCATACAAGAGCCTGAGACCTTAATTGCTGTGAATCACGACTTCCTGAACTTGAACAGGACTCATTTGTTTCAGGATAATCCAGCCTCCTGGCCCAGCCAGCAAAAAGTTTGATTAACTTCCCCTCTACTACTCAGTCATGAACAGCATAGTTTGGTCACGCCTGTTAATCTTTCAGTATTGTCTGCAGCACATGAATTGCAGCATGAAACAAAGCTTTCTAAACGGACCACAGAGAGCAGCACCAGAGAATAACCTTTGTGAAGTACAGGAACAGCAGACATACACAAAATACAATCAGACTGTGAGAAAATAAATATAACATGTACCTCAGTGACAAGACAGAAGGTGACAAAGCAAGGGAAAGACCATAGCATTCAAACTAGCATGGTACCAAATTTATCTGCGTGTTCTCTGCATAATAAGGACAAGAGAGCTCTGAAAACATACAGCAGGTTCTATTGCAAGCACAAGAACACTTTACTGCTGTTTAGTGATGGCCCCCCACACCAGCTGAAAAACAATTCTATATTCCAGGAAAACACATCAGACTTCCTCAGCTACAGGAATAATCATTATGATACTGGATTTTGGAAAAAATAGAAAAACAAGAGGAAAACCAAAACATCTCTGCTTCTACACAGGATTTTCTAGGTGTTTGCTTGATCCATTTAGGGAAGACAGGAAAAAATGAGATGCTCACAATAAATGTAGGAAATGCAAACAAATGACAGTATACCACATCCAGTCAGTGAGTAAGGGGAGGCAGAAGAACAGTGCAGAAGCACAAAAGCTTTAATGTAAATTGACATTAATTTAATGGAAATGCTGGTCTTTATCAATTTAACAGCATTTTTAGTAGAAGAAAGTAGACAAAAATTCTGCTTCTTTAGAAATTTGAACCATTCATTTTAAAAAATAAAAACACAAATCGAAGAACTACAGCACAAATATTATAAAAATATAAATATTATAAAAAAATCTATTACTTCAAGTATCAGCTTCTTGCTTGCATCAGCTGCATCAGGCATCAGCTGCATCAGGCATCAACAAACTTTAAGTTTTAAACCAGGATAACTAAAAGAACATTTCTTAAACATTCTTCCTTCTTCCCCAATTACAATAGCTTGTGGTTTCTTTATTTGCATGATTTTTTCATAAATACAGACTTTGCTTACCTGATGCTGAGTTCATGATGTTCTGCTGCACAGAAGGACTAGTGGGAGCTGTAACATTCATCTGGGAGAGCATGGCCTTCCTAGGATCCTGCCATGTTGTTGTTTGATCAATGTGACTAAGACAAAACAAAGCGAGAGTTAGGACAGTCATGCATTCACAACAATGACCTGCTCGCACAGAAAGTTTAACAACAAAAGGTTAAGCCTGCCAACAACAGCCACATTCAAAACCAAACAAGAAGGTTTGGATTCTCTCCAAGCATCACTGTATGTCAAATTCTCAAACCCTCACCCTGGCCACCACCACTTTCCCAACCAACAGCTGTAGCAATCAGAGCTGGAGCAATGGTAAGGTAAGGTTCATCATGAATATTGTAATCTAGACTGTTGTACCATAACTAGATGTTGTACCCTTGAACTAAACATTCTCTTCCCTCTTCTCATTGATTAGGTATTTGCCATTTTTAAATGTGACTTCACAGACTTTCAAACCAAGCCAGTTATGTCTGGAATCTCAAGCACAGTCCAGTACCATGGCATGTTGAGTTCATACTCAGTGCTTAGGGAGTGGTAATGAGCTGGTTAGTAAGTAGTCACTAGTCTTCCCAAACTTTCTGTGCATAGACCACATCCTCAGATTATTTGATGGACTTCTCCCCTCACCACTAACAACAGAACAATTTCTCTGTGGTAATTTAAGTAACCATTCACACTAAAGCAGTAATGTGGAAGTGATGTACACCTGCCTTTCAACTTAATGTGAAAAGATGAGGACAGTGAGACTGTAAAGTGATCCACCCAGCCCTTTGCAGAGCCTAACTTCTCTGTTTTGAAAAAAATGGTACATTTTGAAAAAAAAGTGCATTCAGCGTTGTCATTCATAAAAGTATTCAATTCAATGAAAATACAAACGTGTAATGAATGATTACTTCACCTTTTGACTATGTGATTAGCATGTTTTGCTAATGAACAGCAAAATGCAGGGTATTTGTAACAAGCATCAACGCTATCTTTATGACACTAAGCAACACTGAGAAGTACATGTTGACAAAAATACAACTCCCAATACACACTGCGCATCGACAACAAAGTCGGTTATCCATTCATTTAGAACTGGTATCAACTGAAATTAATTTTCAGATATTTTTCATCAATTAGAATCCAATGCATCATTAACTTGGTACCATTCTTTTCTTAGATTAATTATCCTTAACATTAAGATTTTCTGGATTACATGGAACACCCGTTTTCATTTACTCTGGCAAACCCACAACACTTAAATTCAGAACATACAATGGGGCAGTAGTCACTAAAACCATTACTGATGTAGAATTACTTATCACATTCTAATCACTGAAGGTACTTTCTGTTATAAGGTAGAACATATCACAAACTGGTTTTTAAAAATATGTTTTAAGATATATATACTTTACCCTCTCTAAACATGCACATGAACAATTCCAGGTCAAAGAGTTACAGACACATTGTAGTAGGGTCACAATACAGCTCACTTAATACAGGTAGGTGCTGGTTTTGTCTGGAGTAGAGTCAATTTTCTTTGCAGTGGCTAGTACTGGGCTATGTTTTAGAGGAACCTGACTTCCCTCTGATCGTCACACCAATGATTTAAACTGTTTAGTGGCTGGGGTTAAACCTTAGCAAGGTACTGTATGCACACTGCATCTCTGGTTGCGTATATTTTCAGATATTCAGCTCCACTGAGAAACATGCCACATACAGAATGATTTCTGTATTTCTTTTTTTAGCCTATTTATTTATAAAACATGGAACAGTGCAGTAAAGACTGCCCTATATATACTGGACTATACATAAACCTTCATACTGGAGAACAGTTTTTCACTTTTCTGCTGGTCAATTTTGCAAAGCAATGAAAACAGGTAAAGA